>NW_021848490.1:2951988-2960683 GCF_003651465.1 Formica exsecta | reverse complement strand
AAAAAATACATTGTAAATAATTACATACTTTTTCTTAAAAACAATTATATTTTTTATACTAATTGATTTGTCTCATTATTCTGTACATAAAAGTGTTACGGTAAGATTATCGAAAACTAAATATTTTACGAGATATTTTATCTTTTATATCAAAATATGTCAGATTAAAATATAAAATAACTCAAAAAGTACTTAATGAAAACATACTTTATTATAGAGTTTTAAAAAGGTCTCGACAAGGGCTATAAGAATATACAATAAAAAATATAGGTTTCAATTTAAAAAATTCAATTTGACCTTGATATGATCTTAACAATGCCACCCAAAGTCTAACTAATATTCCTATCTTCTTTCCCCCTCAGAACCAAATAACTTTTGTCTAAAAAGTTTCCTTCTAAAACTTACAAGTTTTCAGATATTTGTCCGTTAAGATTAAAAAGACTCACCCTGTATATAGAATGCAATGCTGCATTTACCGAAGCAGATACTCTATGTAGAAAAAATCCATAACGATTCGATTGTTGCCCCAATATCAATCTTTTTTGGCCCGAAAATTTTGAACTACTTTAAAAAAAGAAATATCATGTGCACGGTTCATCTCAAAATAATGATGGCGTCAATCTACAACTAATAACACGAGTTAGCCAAAGATAGTCGCACTTATCACAAAGAAACAGAGGTATGATCCGGTTTGACCCGCTTAACCGGTTTTACTCTACTTTCCTCTATATCAGCCAACCATTCTCGTTTTTCGTGTCTTTGAACGTACACGGTTGAAAATGCTCCATCTTCCTCTGCCGTCGCATCCATCATAGCTCTTGTAATCAAACGCTCAGCTATGCTGTATGAAACGTTTCCATCCTCCCATTGAAGTCCGTGATGATGTTTAATTAGCCATGAAGCTTGAGATCTCTCAGATTTTGTAAGCACAGGCCATGGTACGGGACTTGCGAAAATGTAGTGAGAGAGGACAAATCCATTTCTCAATCCATCGCTACTTCCTTCACGATAAAGTTTCTCCCGATAATGAATCCTTGCAGATTCACAAACATTAACGCGACCATGATGAAAATATTCCGATTAACTATACGATTGCAAGAATGATGTACGACTGCTATCGATTATCAAGAATCTCAATCTTTATATTTTTTTGACATTGGGGGGGATATTTGCTGATCTATATAATTTTACGGACTACGTTGGTCAACGGGCAATATTCAACAACGCAATCGTGCAAAAGTAGAGACAATAGGCGGTAGTATATGCCGGTATATTTTGCTTGCAGTCAAACTCTATTCTCACGGTGGAATTTTTTACAGACTCGTTCTGTCGCGAGCAATCAATAACCACGAGACGACTGCAATGTAGAAATTTTGTGGTAATTAATAGCACATCATCTGTATCGCATCCGTAATAAGATTTGCGAAAACGAGATTACATATCGAACAGAAGGCGAACCTATTTTTATCGAAATCAAAATTCAAATCATCGTAGGGATAAAATTCCGAGTTTAGATCGAGTTTAACGAGTTTTGGTCAATTTGCAGTCGTCGAATATGGTAATATCTTTTAAACACAGCATTTTTTCTGCCAGTCTGCAGCGCAAAGATCACGTATCGCGGCTTCTCCAGCTGGGAGACTGCTTTTATTATCCACGAATGATTGGTTGTGTTATGCAATAGAGGAAATTCGTATAGATTCCAAGAGTGAAAACTCATCTTCAAGTATCGCCCGCTTTCCAACGCTCGCAGCAAGGACAGTTTATTGACCTCGTTCAATATTACATGAGGCATACGCCATTGTATCTTGAATAATTCGATCTCAGCTTCCGCCGAAGTACGCCCAAATATGCAATTGTTATCGTTGCGCGAATGTATCAAAATTAATTCGTGACGAACGTTAATCACAATTGCTTATAATCTTTGCAAAATCCTAATAATATGTTTAGCGGCACGCAAAAATTGAAATAAATTTTAATAACGTTATGTGATATATTCCACGCTTCATTTTCTAAGATTTTACCTCTCTCGGTTGTTAGAGCGACATAATTTTTGATCGTGGAAGTTATTCCAACGTTTCTGTTGCAGTCAATCTCCACACCGTCGAGTTCATATCAAAGTTCATCAAACATAAAAGCAACACAATTGGTTCGTAATACCACCCTTCCCTTCATCCGCTTTATGCATCGTCAACTTTCTCTCGATATATAGAAAGCTTTCACATGGTAACGTGTACAAATCCTGATGTTGTATCGATATCCGTATTTTGTCGCTATATCCAAGCGTTGTGTTGGCGTATTGTACGTATGAGTGTCAATTTTGATGATACAATCGTCAAAGATCGGCTTGCTTCCGATCTTCAAGATGCCAATCATATTGTTCAAGTATTTTGTACGACAAATCCCAAAAATTTTAAAAATTGGCGATTCAACGCGCAGAGCTTCTTTTTAGCGAAACCGGATGTCTGATTATTGTAACCCGATATCGCAGCCACTCGCCTCTTCGTAAAAATATTGTGCCTCGTAAAAATATCGTCTTTCGAGTACTCCGTGTTTTCGTTAAACACGAGCATCTCATTTGTTACACGCTTTATTTTTGCCGTTGCCGTATATGTAGCAATCTTACGATAATTTCCTCTCCTTGAAAATTGAGCAACCGTTCTTCTTGATCAACAATGCATTAGATCAGTAATGCTCTGTACGACAATCGGTGGATAAATGGTCTGTGCTGGCGTTTCCGATATCATATATCCTGGCGGCACGCTTGGTGAAAATTCAGATAAAGCGTGTGCGCACCAGTCGTTATCAAACTAAAAATTTATTATTCCAAGAATCCACGTTTGGTATCGTATGATAAGTTTCAAAGTCCGCCAAACTCATAATCGTCATCGTTTAAATCTATAGCTGGAAAATAGCTTACAGCAAGAACGCTACTTTTGCCAGTCAATGAAAGTGTCAATGAAAACTATCGAACAAATACTGAGTCGTGACGGTGAATTGTCAGGCTTTAAATTCATATCGATCATCTACTGTTTGAAGAAATCGTAGACACAATTGCCTACAAATACTTTGATAATTAATTTTGATAGGACTTGTGATTGTATTTTATATTTGCCACTGTTACGTCCAGACTCGGGTAAGGATAAGTCGACGGAAGGACGCAGCAACTATCTTTTATTATCCCGAAGTTAAACGTCTCGTGGCGTTTGGAATCGGGTCGAACGAACTGACAGGTCTGAAAAGCAGGTAAACGACTGAGTCGCTATTACGCTGGTTATTCAGACGTTCGTTCGGTGGTCCCTTTTCGGTAAGAGAATTTAATCTCTTTTACGCGGGATGGGACTAACAAGGGGACCCCGCAACATGGTACAAATGGATTTTGATGGGACTCAGGTATGTTGTAGAGGTATTTGCCCTAAGTACCAAGCTAACGGGAATTTATGCACTACGGCTTGGTTTCCGAGAAAATCTACGGTAGAGTTTCACGCGCGGTATGTATACCAGTAACTGTGCTGCGTTGTCGAGCAAGCGAGCGCGGCGCAGTAGGCAAGGCACGCTGCTGGCCCGTGTTCAAGTCCCGTCGACGCGCGACTTTTTTTTAGTAATTTTTTTTTCAATTCTTTTTTTTTTTTTTCTCGTTTACGTATCTTGCTTGCTTGCTTGCTTAGATAGAGGGTTGGCTCCGGCGAATACTTGCCATACGGCCATAAACTGGTTATAGGTAACTATATAGGATAATGTATGAGTAAATTCTTCTAGGAAAGAGAGAAGGAAGGAATTTTTTGGGAGGTGATAGGAAAGTAAAAATGGGAAAACGCAGGCCAGGGTCGAGTCTATCTAATCTTACTTAATATCAATAACAAACATTGCATTACAAAACTGCGGGGAAAAAAATGCTATACAACGTACGGTAGTAATTTCATTTATTTTATATTATATATACATGCAGGCGTTTCAATTATTCGCTATCACTGTGTACATCAGAAGAACAATCGTTTGGGTGGTATTTATCATAAAAGCACGCAAAGCATAACACGGTGTTACACCATGCACATTTTATGAAGCCTACCGCTTTGCAGACGCATGACTGTTTCAAGAGTGAGATCGGGAAACAAAGCTCGTTTACTTTCAAAAATATGTCTCTTTCGTCAAATAATTTTGATGCGAACCACGCGTATTTAATCATTGGCCAAAATGCAGGTGCGCTCAATTGATGCAAAAGTAAGGAATGAATTTTAATGGAATCCTCTCTGGTCGCGATTTCCCGATTTGCCTTTAACAGTTCAGGAACGTTTTGCAATTTTTTAATGAAAATATTTACGTGGTGGTAAAAATAGACATCGCACGGTTGGCAGAGCGGAGTACATTTCGGTGGAATTACTTTAACAGTACAGGTGCATGCCTGTTCGTCGTCTACGAAGATATTATCGTAGAGTGTCTGATCCGTCTGCCCTCCCCACGAATCGATTATCAACAGAAATTTTTCTTGGCGAACGTACGGGTGAATGAAAGATTTCAAAAATTCTTCCCAGATTTGTTTGGTAAACTTACCGGATTTTGTGCAGGTCACAATCACATTTTTACAGTTATCGGTAAGCTCGTCGACTTTTTTTTAACAATTGGACCGAATTTTCCAGACGGTTCTTGCATGCACAAAAAAACGAAAGGAAATATCTTGCCGGATGCAGAGAGAGTGAGATCGGGAAACAAAGCTCGTTTACTTTCAAAAATATGTCTCTTTCGTCAAATAATTTTGATGCGAACCACGCGTATTTAATCATTGGCCGAAATGCAGGTGCGCTCAATTGATGCAAAAGTAAGGAATGAATTTTAATGGAATCCTCTCTGGTCGCGATTTCCCGATTTGCCTTTAACAGTTCAGGAACGTTTTGCAATTTTTTAATGAAAATATTTACGTGGTGGTAAAAATAGACATCGCACGGTTGGCAGAGCGGAGTACATTTCGGTGGAATTACTTTAACAGTACAGGTGCATGCCTGTTCGTCGTCTACGAAGATATTATCGTAGAGTGTCTGATCCGTCTGCCCTTCCCACGAATCGATTATCAACAGAAATTTTTCTTGGCGAACGTACGGGTGAAAGAAAGATTTCAAAAATTCTTCCCAGATTTGTTTGGTAAACTTACTGGATTTTGTGCAGGTCACAATCACATTTTTAAAGTTATCGGTAAGCTCGTCGACTTTTTTTTTAACAATTGGACCGAATTTTCCAGACGGTTCCTGCATGCACAAAAAAACGAAAGGAAATATCTTGCCGGATGCAGTTAATGCATACTGTGCCGTGTAGGAATGGCTTATTTTGTTTAAATCTTTTTTTTTACAAGAACGGTTTTGAACCCCTGTTCCGCAAGCGATCTATTATACGTGGATTGGTATTGGCAGCCGGTTTGATCAGTATTGATAACATAATCAAGGTCGAAATTAGGGATGAGCTTTTTTGTTTACACCTGGAATATTTCAGCGGCTGCCAATACTTCCTCCATTGTGGCAAACTCTTTAGAGCTGATAAATTTGGTGATCATGCGCTGTCTGATCCTATCATGTTTTTTGAATTGCTCAACCCAAGTCAAGCTAACGGTGAAATGGAAGAAATCCGATAAAAAAGGAAACGCAGCATTCATCGCCCACTGCTGTAAAATCCGTGTTGTGACCTGAATAAGAATAAAATTAATAAATCGTAGCATATCAGACGCATGTGATTCCGCTGTTTTCAAGAATAAGAATACTCTACACTTTTCTTCAATGTGTTATTTAATTTTTATGAAATTGTTTACCTGTTCCAAATTTTGCCGTGCTTCCAGAAATCGTTCGTATGTTTCACTGTCAATAGTTTTCCATTTGTCAAAGTTGGTTCCTTCTCTTTTTACATCGTCTCTCCATTGATAAATATGATTCATATGTTTTAAGCGAGAGCATTCTTTTTTTTGCAAAGTTTTCAAGGGCCACTTTGGATGGGCTGCAGCAAGAGCAACTGTTCTTTCTTTGTACGATAATGGAATGTAATCTTTAGGCTCTGGTGCGAATTCTTCAGCAATGTATTCCTCATCATCTCCCGCTACACCCTTGCACTACAAGATACATTTGTTATGCCTCCGGAGAGGCACGGTAGCCGTTGTCAGCGCTTCGCTTGGTCAACATTCGTAACGTGATCTGTATTCGCGTTACACGTTGAGCAATGTCTTATCGTATAAAATAATATCTCTAAAATACTATATATCTAGTAATTCGTGTATAGCCTTTTCGGGCTATAACACATTATTGTATACTTCAATAAATTCGCACAAAATGAGAATCAACTCGTACTCATAGAAATTCAACTTACCGGCGAATATTCCTGTAATTCGTCAAACTCGTCAATGCCGATCAGCTCCTCGACGTCGATGATTTTTCCGTCAGCCACCGTATCAACAATTTCCCTGCCTATGACCTCTCCCATTGCAATAGAAGCAGCGGAAATCACGGTTGTCGGTGTATCCGTGAGTAGATTCAAATTTCGGAGCAACGATTCGGAATATTTGAGAGCGTTTGTCAATTCACATTTCGATTGCTCATCTCTCTCTTCTGTGTCCGATGTGTTTTCTTGTGATGGACCTGGTTGTGGTGGTCCTTCTTCTAGAGCAACAGCTTTCTCCATGTTACACTTCTTTTATTTTTCAAATTTCACTTATATAGATTCTTCAATATAGCGACCCGTATTACTTGCGTTATTTCATGCACACTCTGCTAAAGACAGGCTGCGAATGACTGGGGAGCTAGAATTCCGTCAGGGGAGACCTGCGTTAAGGTCTTCCCCCTAGGAAAGGGGAGGGTCATTAACGGTAAACACAGGAGCGAACGGTGCCGAAACTTGGAATTTCGAAAAGGGGGTAGATCGTTGATTCTAATAGTAAACGCAGGAAGCGAACGATGCCGAAATACTTGAAATTTCGACAAGGGGCCGGATCGTTAATTTTAACAATAAGAGCTCGTTTTTAAAACTGTACAACATCTTACCAAAAACCGTACGTTATATAGCAATTTTTTCCCCGCAACTTTGTAATGCAATGTTTGTTATTGATATTAAGTAAGATTAGATACGTAAACGAGAAGAAAAATAAAAGAACTGAAAAAAAAAATTACTAAAAAAAAAAGTCGCGCGCCGACCGGACTTTGAACACGGGCCAGCAGCGTGCCAGCCATGAACCTTGCCTACTGCGCCGCGCTCGCTTGTTCGACAACGAAGCACAGTTACTGGTATACATACCGCGCGTGAAACTCTACCGTAGATTTTCTCGGAAACCAAGCCGTAGTGCATAAATTTCCGTTAGCCTGGTACTTAGGGAAAATACCTCTACAATATACCTGAGTCCCATCAAAATCCATTTGTACCATGTTGCGGGGTCCCCTTGTAAGTGCGATCTTTCGACTAGGAATTATTGGGGGTTTAATAAAGAGTTATTTTGATTTTAAATTAACAAAATGTAAATTTATTCATTTTTAAAGAAAATGGTGGATATACGTGATTATAAAAAATTAAAAAAAAATATAGTTGAATATTTCTCGGCGAGTGTACGTGTGTATGTGTGTGTTTTAGTTCGCGGGTGTTACATTAATACGGAGGACATCAGTCAGAATGCAAGGGAAAGATTCTATCGTTGACATTTAGGTTCTGACTGGTTAATACAATATAAAAATATATTTGATTAAAGGATAAAAAAAATAAAACCACAATCAATATGTATAAGTAAATAAGTGTATATGTTAAGAACGGTCAGAAATATAAAATTGGTCGCTCGCATATGTGTTAGATTAAGATCAGGATTTAAAATTTTCTAAGACTTATTACCGACACGGGTTGATGATTTAAAAGAATGAAACATTCTTCGGAAAGTTCTGATTTAAATAAGAAACAAGACAAAAAGGAGGAAAAAAAATTTAGTCAATTAAACTTACTTTTTTAAATAGTAATTCAGAGGTGGAGAGGTGGCGAATCTGTACGGCGTTTCTCGCTCTGTGTCTCATGTCGGCAATCCGATGTTCGATTCGTGGTTGCTCTGGAGATGATGCCAAGTGAGGACACTGGTGGCACAAGTGCCTAACTCGCGAATTACGGTGCAAAAGCACAGAGTAAGACTGCGTGAAGCTGAAGACTGGAGAATAAGTACGTAAGTAAGAGAGTTCGAGTCCTCTTTTTATATCTCTCTTTTCGGGGTGTATTCTAATGTCTAAGAGTGGGAATCTTCCAAAACCTCGACGAATTGAATTTGCGCAGAAGTGGGAATTTTTCAATCTTAGCAAATTAAAAATGTGCCAGTGTCTTCGTTAGGCGGGGTGTTCCTCCTACTTTTCGCGTTTTACTCGTAGTGATCGTCCATTGGTGAGTTCGATATTCGTTCGAAGATTCCTTGCACGTGTTCAGATTAGAAAAAAGATCCTATTCTTCTATGATAATTTTATTGCTATTGGTGCAGCTGTGTTTATTGAATATTTGTTGGAAAATTTTATTATTATAGATGCAGCTGTGTTTGTTGGGTATTTCGTTAGAAAAATTTATATTACCTTGAGGAGACCGGCATATTTTTATCATCGATCTTTTACGTTGGTCTGTTTACTGAGCGATTCGTTTGTCTCACCAATCGACGATCGTTGCCGACACTTCGCGGAAGGAAGGAATCGTGGAATCGCCAGGACGTAACAAT
>NW_021848490.1:2936245-2951835 GCF_003651465.1 Formica exsecta | reverse complement strand
AAACAAGACAAAAAGGAGGAAAAGAAACATTATTCAATTAAACTTACTTTTTTCAATAGTAATTCAGAGGTGGAGGGGTGGCGAATTTTTGTACGGTGTTTTGCTCTGTGTCTCATGTCGGCAACCCGGTGTTCGATTCGTGGTTGCTCTGGAGATGATGCCAAGTGAGGACACTGGTGGCACAAGTGCCTAACTCGCGAATTACGGTGCAAAAGCACAGAGTAAGACTGCGTGAAGCTGAAGACTGGAGAATAAGTGTGTAAATCCCTTCGAGTCCTCTTTTTATATCTCTCTTTTCGGGGTGTATTCTAATTTCTAAGAGTGGGAATCTTCCAAAACTTCAACAAATAAAAAATTGTGCCAGTGTCCTCATTAGGCGGGGTGTTTCTTCTATTTTTCGAATTTTCACTCGTGGTGATCGTCGATTGGTGATCAGTTCAGAATCCCTTGAGCTCTAGATTTCCCTTACGCACGTGATCTGATTAGAAAAAGTCTTACTTCCTTATGATTATCAATATTAGTGCAGCTGTAGTTACTGAATATGTCATCACAGAAGTTTCGTCATTATTGATTTAGTTGTATTTGTCAGATATTTCGTTAGAAGGAATTTTATTATCTTTTCGGTATCAATTTATTCTTCCGCTGGAAAATTCTATTGCGAGGATATCTACTGATTTTTATTTATTTTTAGGCGACCGGCGCAGTTTCGTCACCGGTCTCTCGCGTCTTTCTCACGGTTACTCATAGATATAGATATTGACAAATGACTAAATGTTTAAGGAATGAGTGACGCAAGATGTTCTATTTACCGAATGATTCATTCCTTTGCAGAAGGAAGAAATTGTGGAGTCGCCAGGACGTAACACCACATTCTGTCCAAAATATCGCACTAATTCCTTGGGCCCTCAAAGATTTCCAAAACTATTAAAATATACTTCCCGATCTCCCCTCTTTGCATATGCTACCCAATGTGTACCGGAACCATCGATGCCATCCAAGTTGACGATACCGTTCTCATTTCGTCGTACACCGTTTATCGGTAAATTATTGCGCATGAAAACGCCTCTAAAGAATGGTATACGTATACGTGTTGCCTGTTGTTCCAATTGCACATTACTTATTACACCGACAGGCATTTTTACCCTTTTTTTCTTTTTTTCTTAACCATTATTGAGAACCCCCGTCCACGCTTGTATGGAGCGAGATAAAGTCCGTGATCTTCCATGGCACGATTATGACGGTGCATTTCTTCGAGCTGACGTTGCGCCATCTTGCTATCATCCACCGCCCTTGCGATTCCGCCAGCCAAAGAACCGAGGACTCCCAATAACGGTAAAATTGGCATGATACCGCCATGTATCGCTACAGGAAGTTTCCGTTTTTTCGCACTCTTTTTCTTCATCGATAATTCTTTGTTTTCATCCCCATACCGAAATTTGTCTTTTCTTTCATATCCGTCCAAATAGCAGTAGCGGCTGCTCTTTCGCCAAGAGTCGAATCTCACGCGCCGTGAGACGTTTCCGCGTCGTCGACGTGCACCTCCGACGCGAAGTTGGCCGCTCCCGAGGGAAAGAACGCGTGAGCGAGGGCTCCTCCCGGACCGTCGAAGGCCGCCGGGCAAACGTCACCGCTCCGACGATTCGCGTAGGTGTGCGCGCCCGTTTGATACGATATCAGTATGGTTACGTTCGGAAACATCACCCGTGTGCACACGAGTGTCGTTCTATCTTTGTTATGTACCAAAAGTTAAACAAAGATAGAACGACGCTCGTGTGCACACGGGTGATGTTTCCAAACGCAGCCTATATCAGGACGTAGCGGGTCGCGCGCGAACGTTAACGACGAATTCGCCGCTCATAACGCAAACGCCGCTTCGACCGTTCGTAAGAGTTCTTCGCTAGCCACTTGAAAGTTCCATGTGAGACGCGTTTTCAGCCATTTTCGCGCGATCGGGCTATACGCGCGATCGGGAATGTCCGCGAAACCGCATCGCGGTTTGTGCATAAAGCGAAGCGTACTAGCGTTTAACGCGCCATTTCCTGACAAAAGGGTATTATAAAAAAAAATGTTATATAAATTTTATTTTTAATCGAAAGTATAAATTATAAAAACATTATTTCCAAACTCTTAAGATTTTCCACCAACAATAAATAATTTAAAATAAATTAAAAAAGATGAAAAAAATTTTAAATTTTCGCGTGACTTGAAAACGCTTCGTTATTGGTTAGTTCGTGCGTCACGTCACATCTAGGGTGACGTCCTGAATTTTTCGGGACGTCCCGATTTTCGGCTCTCATTAGAAGCGTCTCGAAACAACCTTAGGCGGGACGCTATTTGTCCTGATTTTTCACGTAACATAAAATAAATAATATAAAACATAATAATGGATCAGACTAAAATTCAGGTCCGTGGTTGAATTGAAACAAAAACAATTATCCGGTCTGTAATGACAGTAGAAATAAAACACGGGCCACACGTACACAATCGAGAACCGCGTGTATGTGCTGCATTCTCCGCGCCTCTGCACAGTGATGCCAGAATTGAGACGCGAGCAACATTCAATCGTAGCGTGAACCACGCTTGTGTGCATATCCCCTCCATTACAATTGCATGTTGCTCGCATCTCAATTCTAACATCGCTGCCTCTGCGTTTTGTGCGCAGCATATACGCGATTCTCGATTGTGTGCGTATGATTTTCGTCTTATTTCTATCATCATTGGCATCTGTTTAATCGCGTACCTAGCAACAGTATTGTAAGGTAAAAACGTAAGGTAAATTTCCAAATATAGTGATCTTGCATAAATTTTTAGAAGTTATTTATTTGTTTTATCGTTATCGGAAAATTCAAAAAAATATTATTTTGAGTTATTTATTTATTCTAGTTGAAAAAAACATGTCTGATATTAACGAAGATTAAAAAAAAAATTAAAAGAATGTGTGTTTATAAAGAAGAATGGCAGCAAAAATATAGTTTTATAAAGAAAGATGAAACTTCATGTTACAAAAGTTATTGCGATTTATGTAGAAAATCATTCAGTATCTCTCATGGTGGAATCAATGATGTTAAAAAGCATTGTGCTGGATCAGATCATCAATGCTGTGAGCAGAACTTGAAAAAAAATCAGACGTTACAACCATTTTTGAATAAAGATATTTTAACTTCCAAAGGAGAAAAAATAGTGGTTGCTGAAATTGTCCAAGTTTATCACGATGTGAAACATACTATTTCGTACAAATCTATTGACTGCCATACAAATTTATCATCTATTTTATTCTCGGATTCAAAGATTGCTGTAAAAACTACTCTTGGAAGAACCAAAGCAACAGCTGTTGCGCATAACATGTTGGGCAAATTCTTTAGAAAAAATTTTTTAGAACATCATATTACCCAAGTAGCAAGGTGTCGTCATTATAACGTCATTTTAAGGTCATTTCTCGTCATATGACGTCAGTCGACTAAATAATGACGTAACACAGACGTGATATTTTTGACGACATATTATCGACACGGAAATAACGTCATTTAATCGTCTTTTTAAGGTTATTTACTGATCAATTAATTAATGTTGTTAAAATACATCAATATTAAAATTATCGTATTTATATAAGAAAAATAATAAATATTTTATGATACTTATAAAGTTTACATGTCTTTCTGCTCAAAACCCTTAAAAATACGGTATTATTATATTACAAAACTATGAAATATTGTTTAATATTAATAATTGAATTAGATGTGCATGTTTATCTATATCGAAAATTTTTATTTAACTAATATATCATGAAAAATGTTACTGCGCGCAACATTTCAAAACTATACAAAAAGATAGTTCATACTTCAGCCGCTAATTCGTTTATTTACCACTATGCGACGCGCAATGCGCATTATCTTGCATTTGAGTATCAGTCATAAAAATTATATAAAGCTTCGAGCAACTGGCAGGAGATTAAAAATGTATTTATTTTTATCAGTTTAATTTCTGATAAAATCCCAATATAGGGAATTCAGACATTAGAATAATAATTTTAAAAGTATGAATAAATGTCCGAAAAAGTTAAAATCATCCGTATATATATAAAATCATATTTATTACATTTGTAATTCCATTAATATATTCTATAATAATTCTATGTTTATTATTCTATTTGATAAAGAAGTAAAAATCCAATGGATTTGTACAATTAAAAGTACGGAAAATTTCGAGAAGTAGCCAAAGATCACCAATTTTATACGTCATCTTATATTAAAGAAATGTCGTCATTTTATCGTCATAGATATGACGTCAACGGTCTGTGACTTAGGACCGTCATTCTAACGTCACTTTTACGTCATTTCAAAAGTGAATTTGGAGAGAGAGAGAGAGGGAGCAGCGTGAATGAACGTGTAAACGAATGTGCGAGGAGCATGATATATATATACATATAATCTTTATGACAATTTATTATTATTTATAGTTATATTTCGTAATTTATAAATGAGAAAAGAAAATTTGATATATTTTATCCTCTTATGTTACCAAACATTTGCATATTTATATAAGCTTGCCTATATTTATAGAAAACAAGATTTTTCTAAAGCAAAAATTTAGAAATTTAATTTTTGTCGTAAAATATTAATAAATAATGGTTTTCGAGCAAGCGAGCGCGGCGCAGTAGGCGAGGTTCACGACTGGCACGCAGCTGGCCCCTGTTCAAGTCCCGTCGGCGCGCGACTTTTTTTTAGTAATTTTTTTTTCAATTCTTTTATTTTTTTCTCGTTTACGTATCTAATCTTACTTAATATCAATAACAAACATTGCATTACAAAGTTGCGGGAAAAAAAATTGCTATACAACGTACGGTTTTTGGTAAGATTTTGTACAGTTTTAAAACGAGCTCTTATTGTTAAAATCAACGATCCGGCCCCTTGTCTAAATTCCAAATATTTCGGCATCGTTCGCTACCTGCGTTTACCATTAGAATCAACGATCTGCCCCCTTTTCGAAATTCCAAGTATTTCGGCACCGTTCGCTCCTGTATTTACCGTTAATGACCCTCCCCTTTCCTAGGGGGAAGACCTTAACGCAGGTCTCCCCTGACGGAATTCTAGCTCCCCAGTCATTCGCAGCCTGTCTTTAGCAGAGTGTGCATGAAATAACGCAAGTAATACGGGTCGCTATATTGAAGAATCTATATAAGTGAAATTTGAAAAATAAAAGAAGTGTAACATGGAGAAAGCTGCTGCTCTAGAAGAAGGACCACCACAACCAGGTCCGTCACAAGAAAACACATCGGACACAAAAGAGAGAGATGAGCAATCGAAATTTGAATCTACTCACGGATACACCGACAACCGTGATTTCCGCTGCTTCTATTGCAATGGGAGAGGTCATAGGCAGGGAAATTGTTGATACGGTGGCTGACGGAAAAATCATCGACGTCGAGGAGCTGATCGGCATTGACGAGTTTGACGAATTACAGGAATATTTGCCGGTAAGTTGAATTTCTATGAGTACGAGTTGTTTCTCATTTTGTGCGAATTTATTGAAGTATACTATAATGTATCTTGTAGTGCAAGGGTGTAGCCGGAGATGATGAGGAATACATTGCTGAAGAATTCGCACCAGAGCCTAAAGATTACATTCCATTATCGTACAAAGAAAGAACAGTTGCTCTTGCTGCAGCCCATCCAAAGTGCTCCTTGAAAACTTTGCAAAAAAAAGGATGCTCTCGCTTAAAACATATGAATCATATTTATTGATGGAGAAACGATGTAAAAAGAGGAGGAACCAACTTTGACAAATGGAAAACTATTGACAGTGAAACATACGAACGATTTCTGGAAGCACGGCAAAATTTAGAACAGGTAAACAATTTCATAAAAACTAAATAACACATTGAAAAAAAGTGTAGAGTATTCTTATTATTGAAAACAGAGGAATCACATGCGTCTGATATGCTACGATTGATTAATTTTATTCTTACTCAGGTCACAACACGGACTTTACAGCAGTGGGCGATGAATGCTGCGTTTCCTATTTTTTCGGATTCCTTCCATTTCACCGCTAGCTTAACTTGGGTTGAGCAATTTAAAAAACATCATAGGATCAGACAGCGCAAGATCACCAAATTTATCAGCTCTAAAGAGTTTGCCACAATGGAGGAAGTATTGGCAGCCGCTGAAATATTCCAGGTGTAAACAAAAAAGCTCATCCCTAATTTCGACCTTGATTATGTTATCAATACTGATCAAACCGGCTGCCAATACCAATCCACGTATAATAGTTCGCTTGCGGAACAGGGGTTCAAAACCGTTCTTGTAAGAAAGAAAGATTTAAACAAAATAAGCCATTCCTACACGGCACAGTATGCATTAACTGCATCCGGCAAGATATTTCCTTTCGTTTTTTTGTGCATGCAAGAACCGTCTGGAAAATTCGGTCCGATTGTTAAAAAAAAAGTCGACGAGTTTACCGATAACTTTAAAAATGTGATTGTGACCTGCACAAAATCCGGTAAGTTTACCAAACAAATCTGGGAAGAATTTTTGAAATCTTTCATTCACCCGTACGTTTGCCAAGAAAAATTTCTGTTGATAATCGATTCGTGGGAAGGGCAGACGGATCAGACACTCTACGATAATATCTTCGTAGACGACGAACAGGCATGCACCTGTACTGTTAAAGTAATTCCACCGAAATGTACTCCGCTCTGCCAACCGTGCGATGTCTATTTTTACCGCCAGGTAAACATTTTCATTAAAAAATTGCAAAACGCTCCTGAACTGTTAAAGGCAAATCGGGAAATCGCTTCCAGAGAGGATTCCATTAAAATTCATTCCTTACTTTTGCATAAATTGAGCGCACCTGCGTTTCGGCCAATGATTAAATACTTGTGGTTCGCATCAAAATTAATTGACGAAAGAGACATATTTTTGAATGTAAACGAGCTTTGTTTCCCGATCTCACTTTTGAAACAGCCGTGCGTCTGCAAAGCGGTAGGCTTCATAAAATGTGCATGGTGTGACACCGTGTTATGCTTTGCGTGCTTTTATGATAAATACCACCCAAACGATTGTTCTTCTGATGTACACAGTGATAGCGAATAATTGAAACGCCTGCATGTATATATAATATAAAATAAATGAAATTACTACCGTACGTATAGCAATTTTTTTCCCCGCAACTTTGTAATGCAATGTTTGTTATTGATATTAAGTAAGATTAGATACGTAAACGAGAAAAAAAATAAAAGAATTGAAAAAAAAATTACTAAAAAAAAAGTCGCGCGCCGACGGGACTTGAACACGGGCCAGCAGCGTGCCAGCCGTGAACCTTGCCTACTGCGCCGCGCTCGTTTGCTCGACAACGGAGCACAGTTACTGGTATACATACCGCGCGTGAAACTCTACCGTAGATTTTCTCGGGAACCAAGCCGTAGTGCATAAATTCCCGTTAGCCTGGTACTTAGGGAAAATACCTCTACAATATACCTGAGTCCCATCAAAATCCATTTGTACCATGTTGCGGGGTCCCCTTGACATACGCGTAACAAGAGATTACCGCAAAAGTACGCTCAACTGTTATAACGCGTTATAACGCGTTGAATTTAAAAAACGAGTGTTGTGTTTTTGTAATGTGGTTTTAATAGTGTGTGTGTCCACGTAACGAGACAAAAATATAATTTTCGAGAGATGCTTGCCCCTCTTTGCCCGCAGACTTTCTTTAAAAAGAATAGGGGTCAAAAGATTAGTATATTTATTATACTATATACAGGGTATCCCATTTTAAAAGTTCCACCCTCATAACTTTTCAGGATCAACGTTTGAAGGAAAACGACTCGGATAAAAGTTGTAGGAAACAAAGGGAGCTATCTAATAGTGACCTTGGATTGACATTAAAGGTCATGTTCAAGGTCATTTGAAGATCAACTTCCGTTTTTTAAATAAGAACCCCTATTTCTCATTACATATTCTTGTAGCTTACCTCGAGAGCTTTCCAAAACACTATAATAAAGTATTTTTTCATTAAGTACTTTTTGAGTTATTTTATATTTTAACCTGACATATTTTGATATAAAAAGTAAAATATCTCGTAAAATATTTTGTTTTCGATAATCTTACCGTAAAACTTTTATGTACAGAATAATGGGACAAGATAATTAGTGCAAAAAAAAACAAATAATTGTTTTTAAAATTACATTGTAAATAATTTTTTTAAAAACAATTATTTTTTTATATTAATTGATTTGTCTCATTATTCTGTACATAAAAGTATTACGGTAAAATTATCGAAAACTAAATATTTTACGAGATATTTTATTTTTTATATCAAAATATGTCAGAATAAAATATAAAATAACTCAAAAAGTACTCAATGAAAAAATACTTTATTATAGTGTTTTGGAAAGCTATCGAGGTAAGCTACAAGAATATGTAATAAAAAAAAGGGGAGTTCCATTTAAGAAAACGTCGATCACATTGATCTCATCTTGAAAAGGTCACTCAAGGTCAAATCCATATTTTTATCATGTGGCCCCCTCGAAACCATGCAACTTTTGTCTGAAACATTTTTTGATATCTCACTTCGTTTCCGAAAAATATGCCCGCGTCACTATAAATGCCGCACCCTGTATAGAACTCATAATATACATAAATTAAATATTAAATAATAAAATATTAATATTAATGTTGCATTTTTTCATTATTAAGCATTATCAAACATTTTTAATATGTCAGTTTGTGTTATGATACGAAATCGTTATAATGCTGTGTATATTGGTATTGTACAATATGTAACTTACACGCACAATACGCTTTCGACATATATGTAAATATACAGAAACATCTAGGAGTCAAGGTATATAATAGTGAAACGGATTGTAGTTTCTGATATACATCGTGTCTGCATAGAATATATTACATGATTTACCATAAGTAAAGAATAAGGGTCAAAAGATTAGTATATTTATATACCATAATTTTAGAAGGAATTGTTTTAATGTATACTATATACTAATATGTTGCTAGATATTATTTAATTTTATTTCCGTGCAGTCTACACAAAAATATAAATACGATAATGTAATATTATATAAAAATATAATATTCCAAATTTTTTTTTTTTTAATTATATCTTTAAAGCAATTCCTAAATAGAAAACAACATAAAGACTTTTGTATAAAAAATTGTAACATAAAATTGATCTTCAAATCGAATTTATAATGACTACTCTATACACATAAACATACACATTATATATGATGCACATAGTATTTAATACTCATATAGTATTTTTGTTATAAATAAATGGACAGATATGGGCAAAAAAGAAAGAGGAAGAGAGAGAGAGAGAGAGAAAGAGAGAGAATAGGAATGAGTAAGCGAGGGAATGACTGTAAAACGATATATCGATTAATAATTATTCACATCAGTCACTAGACATTAGTGAGCATAAAGTATTGTTACGGAGAAAGATATAACTATTTCCTTTTTTTTTTTACTTTTGGCACTTGTACAGACACTTGCTCAGTTACACTCATATTTTCTTTCTCTCTTTGCCCATTCTTCTCTGTCCATCTCTTTCTTATCCGAGCATACTATATGTGTGTTATATATTATCTACATGTGTGTATATGTTTGTGTATATGTACACTGAGAAAAAAAATGTGTTGACATGACTAAACGCGTTTAGTTCGTTATCATTTTTTTAGTTGAAATATTTAAATATTTAAGTCAAATATACGTCAGTATTATTAACTGATTCATATAACTTGAGAGAACAATATGATTTTGTTGACACATTCAATTTAGTGAATTATATACCTTATTGTCTTAACCAATTTACTATTAATTCAAATAAGCGATAATGCAGAAGAAAATAAATAATAAAATTAATGAATTGGATTAATTCAATATTATTTATATTTATTTAAAATGATTATCTGTATTGGGTGAAATAATCATTGTCATAAGCGAATGAAATATTTAGCTACTCTAAGCAACAATTAATTGTATATAAGCATAAATTATGTTATGTAGAAAATTAATTTAGTCGTTTTAATGAACATTTTGCTGCATGAACAAAATATTTAGTTAATATATCTAATTAAATAAAATATATTTATTGTCAATTCCACTATACCATAGTCTTCGCGGAAATATATGATTTATTATGTTAACCAAATAATATAATTGAACAGATTTAACGGAATATATTTATGTGATTATATATATACATATATAAATAATGATATAATAGAATTAATAATAAATATATTTTATTTAATCAGGTTTATTAACTAAATATTTTGTTCATGCAGCAAAATGTTCATTAAAACGACTAAATTAATTTTCCACATAACATAATTTATGCTTATATACAATTAATTGTTTTTTAGAATAGCTAAATATTTTATTCGCTTATAACAATGATTATTTTATATCTTATTCAAATATATAATTGAAATAAAATAATATTTATGTATTATTCATCAAAGAATGGAAGAAACTAATATACAATAGTATTATACAATTTTAGTATTATACAATAATATCTTATTCAAATATATAATTGAAATAAAATAATATTTATGTATTATTCATCAAAGAATGGAAGAAACTAATATACAGTATTATACAATTTCGTATTCAAAAAGCGGAATTTCTATTCCAGAAGATCAGATCATTCTGATAATGACATGAAATGTATATATAATGTTTTTAATCAATGAGAAAGTATCAAGTATTAAGTAGACTACGATCAATAATTGTAAGATCCGCTTTCGTTTTGGTACGCTACTAATTCCAGTGTATGCTAAAAAATTCAATGCATAAAAAAATATAAAAAGAGAAAAAATAATATAATAAGTAAAATATGAACTATATATAAACTTGTAGTCTCAAAGCCATAATATAAATATAACTGACACTTTTGTCTGCCTTTAATCTATAACATTATTCAATTTAATAATATTATTGTCTCTCTGCTTGTCTCCTTGACAAAGATACCAAATTAGTCAGGCTATTACTACTGCTGTGCGTATTGTGCGTGTTGTAACGTGTTTCGTGCATGTCCATATTTCTCGATCATTCTTCGCGTGTATTCCTCGCGTGTGTTATTACGTATGTTCACATTTCTGAACGTTTCGTCATTCTGCAAATTAAATATTGTGTTGTGATGGATAATTATTCGAAGGAAATGTTAAAATCTTGGGATTTAGACATTCTCATCAAACATTTCGAAGGTAAGTAATGTTTAATAACAGATAAAATGAGATCTACAATAGTACTTCGGCATTTTCTGCTTAATGTTTTACGCCTTTCATATGATTTTAAAATAGCACGACCTTGTGCAGTCAACTTTAAAATATTTTTAACAGATGGTCGCTGCAATTTTCTAAATACTGATGATCCAATGGAACAATTTTTTTTATTAACTAAATTTTCTTTATTGTCTCCTTCATTATTGATCTCTTCATCAGATGAAGTATATATACTATGCGTAGTATTTAAATTAGTATCCTCATTTTGTTTCTATAACATTTTATACCAAATATATATGATTAGATTTTATACATCATTAAATATTGATTAAAAAATTTACAATTAAATGTATACCTACATTTGTTACATCTTCAACTTTATTAAAATGTTCTTGCCATTTTTTACTAAATTTAATTCTAAGGCCAATTTGCGGAATTAATTCTTTAATTAAATCTGATGTCAAATTTGCTATGGAATCTTTATCAATGCAATTTTCTGTAAGTAAATGCATGTACATATTCAACTTCTATAAGAGTGAATCTGTAAAAGTTGCTTATAAAAGTAACAACTTTGAATTTATTTTAATACGGATTATACATTTCTAAATTGTAATTATTAAACAAGATATTACTTACCTTCGAAATGTTTGATGAGAATGTCTAAATCCCAAGATTTTAACAATTCCTTCGAATAATTATCCATCACAACACAATATTTAATATGCAGAATGACGAAACGTTCAGAAATGTGAACATACGTAATAACACACGCGAGGAATACACGCGAAGAATGATCGAGAAATATGGACATGCACGAAACACGTTACAACACGCACAATACGCACAGCACATACGATAAATAGAATCATTGGATTCGGCGCATGGCGCTTCTCTGCGCGCGTTCCACTTAACGACCGCAACGCTCACGGTATCATTTTATCCTTGTTGTTCACCGAAAGTTAAACAAAGACAGATGATGCTTGCGAGCGTTGCGGTCGTTAAGTGGAACGCGCCCAGAGAAGCGCCATGCGCCGAATCCAATGATTCTATTTATCGTATGTGCTGTGCGTATTGTGCGTGTTGTAACGTGTTTCGTGCATGTCCATATTTCTCGATCATTCTTCGCGTGTATTCCTCGCGTGTGTTATTACGTATGTTCACATTTCTGAACGTTTCGTCATTCTGCATATTAAATATTGTGTTGTGATGGATAATTATTCGAAGGAATTGTTAAAATCTTGGGATTTAGACATTCTCATCAAACATTTCGAAGGTAAGTAATATCTTGTTTAATAATTACAATTTAGAAATGTATAATCCGTATTAAAATAAATTCAAAGTTGTTACTTTTATAAGCAACTTTTACAGATTCACTCTTACAGAAGTTGAATATGTACATGCATTTACTTACAGAAAATTGCATTGATAAAGATTCCATAGCAAATTTGACATCAGATTTAATTAAAGAATTAATTCCGCAAATTAGCCTTAGAATTAAATTTAGTAAAAAATGGCAAGAACATTTTAATAAAGTTGAAGATGTAACAAATGTAGGTATACATTTAATTGTAAATTTTTTAATCAATGTTTAATGATGTATAGAATCTAATCATATATATTTGGTATAAAATGTTATAGAAACAAAATGAGGATACTAATTTAAATACTACGCATAGTATATATACTTCATCTGATGAAGAGATCAATAATGAAGGAGATAATAAAGAAAATTTTGTTAATAAAAAAAATTGTTCCATTGGATCTTCAGTATTTAGAAAATTGCAGCGACCATCTGTTAAAAATATTTTAAAGTTGACTGCACAAGGTCGTGCTATTTTAAAATCATATGAAAGGCGTAAAACATTAAGCAGAAAATGCCGAAGTACTATTGTAGATCTCATTTTATCTGAAATTTTAAATAAAATTCATGGGTACATTTTTCTTTATAGAAATAATACATTATAACAAATGCTTTGAAAATGTACTATTTATATATTAATATATATAAAAATCTTTATTTTTTTAGGCCACTGAAAAATGAAGATTTTGATTCGTTATCTAAGGAGATTGAAGAACTGTTTCCAACGGAAACATGTAGCACTTACTACGTTCCACCTATAGCTAAAAAGTATTCAAGAAATAATAAATCAATAACATCTCGTGATAAACTTGTTGACAAATATAGAAATAAAATACGGGACTATAGGAAACTAACAGGATATAGTTTAACAGAATGTAGTTCCACATCAACTTCAACACCATATAACAGTGAATTAGAAGGTATCTGAAATGTTTTTCATATATTAAATTATTCCAATATTTATTCATATTTATATTTATATTATATTATATTATATTATATTAATTTACCATATATTATATTAACATATTTTCTCTTTCTCTCTCACATGCATGCACGCGCGCGCGCGCACACACACACTTACATACACATACAATTAATTGTTTTACAAAAAATTTTTTTTTTAAAGATTATTTTAAGATAATCAAAAAAAAATTTGCTTTATTTATTTGTGCAGATGACTCTACAATTCGTGAAAGCATATTATGGCTTCAGAATAATTTGTCACCATGGCAATTAGTTGAAAATCATTGGAAAGCAACTTTAGCATATAGACGGGAATCAAATTCAAACGTCTCAAAATAAAAACATAGCTAAAATTTTCTCTCAGTGGCCAGTTTTAAAGCATCCTACAGCATATACTTTGATCGATAAAGATTTTACATTTCTTAATTTAACATCAGAGGATTGTATAAATAATTGGTTTCAGTTTTTTTCTAAGATTCAAGAAGTTTGTCCTTTTAAAGATGATAAAGTAATAAATGAGTTACGTTCTGTGATTGAAATAGATAATGTAAAAGATGGTAAGTTTACAAAAAAATAATAGCTTATATGTATGTTTATATGTGTGCGTTTTTGTATTTGTGTGTGTATATAATCATTAAATTATCAAATTTTAATTTTTATATAGATGCTAAAGTTATAGTACAAATTCTATTATTGCCTCATCTGATACCTCCCAAAGGAAGAATTCGCTTAAAACAAGAACATTACAAATCATCTATAAGTGAATGTAAAAACAGCATTGTATTACATGCAAAGGTATTAAATGTTACATATTTATATATTATTTTAATTTATATTAATAATAATTTATATATTAATATAAAATAAATATAGAAAAAATTATTAATCAATTTTAGATACCTGGAGATATAAGTCGCATTCAAGATGATAAAGTAAAAAAAGCACAACGTCTAGGATTGACAATACAGCCATACATAATAGTTGTTGGTGTTACTCTCGCAGAAATTAATGGATTCTATGCATTTATAAGGTATATTATATCAAGTTACAACGGCACTAGCGGCAGTTGATCTATGTTTTAAAATCTTCCATGTATTTGATAATGCACTATCTGAAGATATTAATGAAAATTATTTTCCTGTATCGTGGTTAAATATTAATGGAATCATATATAAACCTGGTATGATCGTAGAAATAGACACAGATGGTATATTTCATTTGTTTGGTCTCATTCGATATATTATAATAAATAATGATCAATATGTTTATTATGTTTATCAAAATGTAGAAACACTAAGATTTTCGCAACATATACATGCATTTGAAGTTGCACAAACAGAAATATGGAGTTGCATTGCTCATGCAAAATTAATTTTTTTGGTTCCTAATAATATACATGTTATGGCAGATGGAAACTCTTAAGTTTCTTGTACGTAATTTTTATATTTTTGTTTGATATAAAAATGATTAAAATAATATTAAAATATGAAATTTTTTAGTCTTAAACATATACTATTGTAAAGGATTTTATTTTATGTATGTATATACAAGGTATCTCGGAATTCGAGAATAATAAGATTGCAGTATGGAAGTTTGTGAAAAATTGAATAATAAAAGTGCGTGCTATTCTTTATTCCAAGTAATAATTTTTGAAATATAAAGATTTAAAGTTGGCCAAGCTATATTTAGAAATTCGCCTGTTTATGAGCCGCATGTGCGCTAGTATTAGTGACACACGTATGATTCACGAACAGGCAATCGTCTAAAACGTAGCCTGTGATTGATCACTTTAAGTTCTTATGTCTCAAAACTATTGTTTGGAATACAAAGTCGCAAATATTTTATTTTTCATATACTTGGCGTCGCGACGCTACCGCGTCGCTTGATTATTTAATTTTTTACAAACTTTTATGCTGCAATCTTATCATTCTCGAATTTTGGGACACCCTGTATATATATATAACTTTATTATTACAAGATTATTATTATGATATTATTTGATATAGATTAGTTGATTAGAAT
>NW_021848490.1:2929597-2935629 GCF_003651465.1 Formica exsecta | reverse complement strand
ACAAAGAAAATATTTACTTGATCTAATCTCACATTTGACTAATTTGAAAATATATGTTGCTTCTTAAATTCAATACATAATTGAAATAAGATATTAAATATTTAAAGAAACCAAATCTTAGATTCCTGTAATTTGATATTCATGATAGTCAATACAATAATTATTTTATATTACATTAAATATGATTGACTAAAAAATTATTTTATTTGAATAAAATTAATATCTGTTTCGTGTAATTATATATATAATTCATATAAAATAGCTATTATTATTTTAAATAAACAAAATCGTACATTTAAATATATATATATATTTAAACATAATTTAATTCTGTTAAGCCAACTAAATATTTCTTTTGGTACAAATTTATTATTGTATCTATCGAGACATATTATTTTTGCAGATTAACAAATATTTGCTTGACAGCCCGTGACCGCCGCATATAGTCGAATAAAAAAAAATTTTTTTGATTGAACATTTTTTTTTTCTCAGTGTAGGCGTATGGCGTATTTACGTATATACACATACATTTAGTTATATTATTTATTTTTTTATTTATACACATACCTTTCTCTATCCGTCTCTTTTTCTCCCTTTTCTATCTCTTCTCTCTCTCTGTCTCTCTTTTTTCTTTTCTTTTTTCTTTCGTACACACGTAGAATCGTACACACAAGAGCATTAGCCATATACTGTTCTTGATGTGTGATTGTATGCTTTTTTATACCTTCTATCTTATCCCCTCTTATTAGAAAGTTATGTGACTTTATCTTTATACCTAAACGATATTCCAAGGCTACGTTAGGAAACATCACCCACGATACTTCAAAATCGCATATCTCTGAAACCAGAAGAGAGCGCCACAAAATTCAAAGTGCGTGTTACTTAGGAACGTGCCCTGTATAATATATGTAAAAATGAAAACGATCCGTGAGGTGTAAGTTAATCTGAACATTTACCATACTAAGGGTCAATTTCACCAAGTCCGGTTAGATGAACCGACGGTTAAAATTAGCAGGGTGGCCAACAGAAAATAGAGGTGAAGGAAAACCAAGCATTCTTATCATTTCAGTTGGAACCCTGCTAATTTTAATCGTCGGTTCATCTAACCGGACTTGGTGAAATTGGCCCTAAGCTATGTAACCGTTCTAGTTATAAAAGTGTGTTTGCTGGGCTAATACTACATCCGGTTTCGATTTCTTTTTTCAAGGCGAACGAAGAAAAAATGTTCTAAAAATATGCGCATGGGTAAAGAGATGAGAATCTTATTCGTTACCTCAGGCTACAAAAATACGAGATCAAAATGTAAAATTATGTTGAATATATCAAAGAGAGAGAGAAAGAGAAAGAGAGAGAGCGAGAGAGAGAGAGAGAGAGAGCGAGAGAGAGAGAGAGGGGGGGGTGAGAAAGAGGGTGAGAGTTTTGAGAGAGAGAGAGAGGGTAATGAATTTTCGGTAACGGTCGGGCGGTTACCCGAGCGCGTCGCCGGTTCTCCGTTTCGTGCTCCTAACGGCGGTTAGATATTTACGCGTTTTATTTATCGTTTAAAAATGGGCGCTCAGCGCCTCCGCATTTTGCCCGACCGGTGTTCATCGGGCGGCGGACTTCCGGCGGATCGGCGGCCGGGTAACGGTGGAGGGATGCATCGTTACATCACCCCCCTCCGTAGATTATGCCTGAATTTTGAGGCATTCGTTTACGTGATGTTTACGTTTTCGCTCGCATTATTTTAGACGGCGGCGGTATCTTAATTCTCCCGTTTTGGAGAATCGCATGATCTTATATTTGCGAGAGACGTGGAAAATAGTTTTTGAATTATAAATAATTTGAATTGCTCAATAATATCATGCAGAATACCTACATTTAGATAACTATAAATACATACCGATTTATTTTATTGATTTTTATAAGTTAACTAATATTGATTTTTACTATATAATAGATTTTGTTTTGTTATTTCTTTATATAAGTACTACGCATATTGTGATTGATATTGATAAGTTATTTGACATTTGATTTATTGATATTGATAATTATTAATAATAAAACTATTATATATAATTTATAATTAACCATTAATTATATAAATGCGTTTAAATATTTTATGCAATACTGCAAGCGCGCTCTGTGGTGAGTCTTGCATCACAAAGCGCGACCTTTGAAAAATTATTTCTAACACTTAAAAACATAGTGGTTCTTCATTCAAGCATTAAATCTAAAAACAGTCAACAATTTATTTTATTTCCCTGGATTAATGGAGCTGCTGTGTGTAGAAGTTGATCGACGAAATTGTTTGTATACCTTGTAATGTAATAATTATATGTGCGTAGTTTCATAATATGATAGATAGACTACTCCAAGCTATCGACGATTCGTCGTCCTTGATGATCTCATCTCTTTACCCATGCGCACATTTTTAGAACATTTTTTCTTCGTTTGCCTTGAAAAGAGAAATCGAAACCGGATGTAGTATTAGTCCAGCAAACACACTTTTATAACTATAACGGTTACATAGCTTAGTGTAACCAAATATAACAAGTAATATTACATAGGATTGTAACATGTAATACATTCATTCCTCGTAATTTCCCACTCAAGGAAGCAACAATGTTATATAGCTGTTATACATTTAACTGTAACAGTTATATAATGTTATATTATTGATACATTAAGAACATAACTGTAATAAAATTAAGATAACATGTTATTGCTATTAATTTGATATTTATATAATTATGTTATATGAATGTTATATCATAATTTTTAAATGTTTTTGAATATACATTTAACCCATACAGCACAAGAAGGTGGAGAAACATTACATAAATATGTCCTTGCCAGCAAAAGCTAAGCTTTTTGCGGATACACCTTGTCACAATTTTGCTGTAAAGGCATGCTCGAGTTTGCTGCAAACTTTGCGCAAAGTTTGCATCATTTTGCTTGCTGGGTGAGTACGACTATTTTAACATATATTATATAACAACAGTAAACAAATGATATATAACAGTTTTATAATAAATATATAACAGCTATTACTTTAATTTTTTATTCTAATGTCGTATAACTGTTATAATATGTGTTTTCACACACAGAGGGTATGTCACACATTACATTCACAAATCAATATTTTTTAACTTATATAAGAATTATATAGAAATTTCAACAAGATTAGAATATCCGGGAGTGGAGATTAGGCTAATTAAGAGCTAACAATAAGAGTGCAGTAAACCATGCGTTTAGCCCAATTAGCCCAATCTCCATTCCCGGATATTCAATATCAGAGCCTTTTATTTCAAGATTAGAATAATCTGAATAAAATAAACAAATTTATACTTGGAGTCAGAAGAAAGCAGATCTTGCGCACACACACATACATGTATACAACTTTTTTTTTATTTAAGATATTTTAATCTTATGGAGATTTTTATATAATTATATTTGCATTTTCGGTGACGGCTTTTGCATGTATATCTTTGAGCCAATGTAGTTTGGCAGGTATACTTGGGGCTCTCTTGGCGCGCGATCCGAGTGCTTGGCATTTTACGAGGACGCTTCTCCGGAACCAGAGACCGGTAAGACCCTCCAAAATCTGACGCACGCGTTCCGAACAAGTCGAACTGGTCGCGAAGCGTTAACGCCTCCGGTCACGTCCGGAGCGTTGTTTCGGGCCGGCAAGATAATACTCGACGGGACATTTAACGCGGTCGAAGGTGCCGGCGAAGGATTCGGCATTCATTGACGGTCATTGACCGACGACGAGTTTTTCTGACCGCAAGGACAACGCCCGGAGTGTCTTTCCCAGGGTCTCGGTATGCATACTCGTCCACGTGACCCTTCCAAGGAAGCCTCCTTCAAACACGTTGAGGAAAAAGATCGGACGCGCGAGTGAGAGAGAAAGAGGAAATCGATAATCGTCAATCGAGGACGAGGATGTAAAGGGACGGGAATGTAAAGGGAAAGATGCAAAAGAAAGATCGCCGATGCGAAGGGGACGCGAAGGGGTATCCGGTTTTGGAATCGGGCCGTTGCGTCCCGGACCAGACCGGACCAGACGGTCCTCGCGGGATCATTAATCAAAATATTTACGCGCAGGGACGTGCGAGCGTCCGGAGAGTCGTCCCGACACTCCGTCTTATCGATTATCCGATGTCACGTCTCGTATGTATTTTCGGTATTCAAAGGGTTCTATACGGGTGCCCATTAGTCCTGCACGCAGGGTGGAAGAGAAAAGAAGGGGAGGGGAAAGGGCGAAGGCAGAAGAAAGAAGTCCGCCTTGTCAGATGACGATCTCGACGCCGAGAGAGCGCACATCACGATCATCTAGTAATTTATATACCGGCATGTAAACGTACGTGCATTTTTCGTGAGTCCCTCCGCGACCACAGGTCGTGGGGGGCCTTCCTTTCCCTTCCCCCATGTCTCTACGTCATTTTTGATTCCTCGATGAATGTACTGTGACGCTCGCACCGGTGAGGTCCCTCTCCGAACGCGTTGGCGCGCGGCCTTTGCTCTCGGGACCTCGTAAAAGTCGTAATTTACAACCGGTACGGCGTAATGACCCGGCCCCCCCTCATCGCTTTAATTATAGCTTATTCCCGTCATCCACGAAAGCGGCCGCGCGTCCGACCACCATTTCGCTCGTGCGAGTCAGATATCCCTGTTTCCCTGTCAATGGATTGATCTCTCGACGCTTTCCCGTCCGACACCCCCACGATTTTTCGAAATAGTAAATCAAATTGTAATTAAAACAGCTTATCTCTAAATGATATGTTCGAATAAATTAAATTTAACATACGTGTGTTGTAACTTCTAAAATAATGGGTTTATGTAAAAAATGTATATAACCTTTTTTGTAGAGTTTTTTAAGGGCTTCATTTTTTGTCTAAAACTTTTTTTCGTAAAATCAATATTTTCGGTGATATATAGTAAAAATGTTTGGAACTTTGAGAGGGCATAGGGGGCAAACGGGGCTTCGTCGGCAAAAAACCCTCAAGTTGCTTTATACTCAAGTCAAAGACAAGCTTTCGTTAAAATTTCAGCGCAATCGGAGGTTTATCGTTTTCGGAACTTTATCCTAGGCAATAAAATTGACTGCATAAACAGAAATAATATGAATTATAAAAAAAATGTATTAATTAAGAATAATTTGAATATACTATTGAAAAGAGAGATTAAAAAATGTATATAATATAATATTACGTTAAATTAATAAATCTATATTATTTATAGAATATATAGAGTTAAAATAAAAACACTTTTTTTATTAAAATACTTTTTATAATACGAACTGAAGCTGTTGAATAAACCTATTAAAAACTCGATTGCTTTACATGTTGTTAGAATAATATATAGTACAAAAAAAGAATGATATAACTGTTAAAAAAATACCTTTTTTAAAAAAAAGCAACAAAAAGGCGTCAAGTGCACGCGCCAGGTGTGAAAAATACTTATGTAATAATATTATTTTATCCAAACCAAAAAAGCAGACTAAGTACCGACCAGCGGGTCAAAACACGAGCCAGGAGCTGAAAAACGTATGCGCGCGCGCGCGTGTGTGTCCACAAACACTTTTGCCATGGCTCCCCTATGGCTTCCAGTCATTAAACCCGCCGGCCGATACTTGGCCCAAAGGCCAACGTTAATTTTGAAGGACTGTAACTTTGCGAAAAAAAATCGTAGCGACTTCGCTTTTTTTCAAATTGAAGTGGAAGATTTGAACTTTATGACGATGCAAACGGTGTCCCTGAAAAAAATTGTTCCACGTCCGTGCATTCCGTCAAACTTTGCAATTTTCAGTATGCCAAACATGCCCTCAGATTTCAGGGGTTACAGGGGTAGAAGTGCATCGCATGCAAAAAATGGAGGTACATTCTTAAAGTAGAGACTTCAAACTTCATTTTGAAAAAAAATCATTCATCTACGATAATTTTTCGCGAAGTGATCGGCAGTCAAAATTGGCCAATTTTCGGCAAATATTTTCTATGCCATAATTTTTTTAAGCAGTGTATATCAGTACAGAAAAAAATACATTTCTT
>NW_021848490.1:2882084-2924118 GCF_003651465.1 Formica exsecta | reverse complement strand
GTATTGATCTGTCATCTGTTATTGCTGACAGATAAAATAAATAAATTTATTTCCACAAAACTTCTCCGTGCGATCAAAACAAAAATAAACTTTGTTTCTCAAATGTATGAAAATATTAAGTTTATATTCCTATTTAAATATAATAATTAATCAATTATTTAAATTATTATTCAAGAAAAAATTAAATATTTTACGTACAACATTTATAGTTCATTAATATCAACTGATTGTCGTACATAATATTCATACACATAAGAAACAATAAAATCAGCTGTGCAGTAAAAATCAATATTATATGATTCGTAAAATCAATAACAGATGACAGAGATCGGTACGCGTGTATGTGTAGTTACGGATCTGAGCGCGCGATATCATTGGCAAACTTTTATCGCTTATAACTCAAAAACTATTGCAACCTCAAAATTTTTGTATTAAAATTTTTAACTTTATTTTATCTCTAGAATACACTATTAAAGTATTGTACGGAGGTTGTGAGACACCCTGTATATATGAAAGGTTAGAGATAAAAGAAGCCTCGCGAGAGAGGCTTCGGAACTCTTTAATGCTAGTCATCTCGCTTGCTCTTCATTCGTTCTCGCTCTCGCTTTCGACGACTCTCCAGCAACGAGGATCTTTCCTTATTTACAATACATAAACATAAAATAAAAACTAAAACTTTTATTTTGTATTTTATCGATTTGAAAATAATTATAATGGTTTGATAAGATTTATGCGATTAAAATATGGCATCAAACGCGACATAAATCGGATATATCATACATGTGAATATATCATACGTTTAAATATTATACATTATTTTTTAATAATAAATAAATATTAATAAATACAAATAAATATTTAAAAAAAGAAAATAAATCTTCGAAAACTTGGACTCGACATCTAGTTTTCAAAGCGATAGAGTAATAAGCACTTTCTCTTGAGCAAATGTGTATTGTTAAAATTGATGTCAACGTTATCAATATACCTATATAACATATAACATTTCTCACATAAAACTTTATAAACTTTTTATTTCTACATTACAAATATCATTTGTAATTGCTTGAAATGCTTTTGTTTAAGGATAATAGATAAGGTAAAACATATTTTTTGCAGATGTTATTTTTATTAGAGAAAGAAATTTATTTTATTTATCATACTCAACATTATAAAGATTACAAAATTATACACAATAATTTATTTTGTTTTACAAGGATTGTTTTATTCACTACAATTTTTACAATTTACAATTTACTCTAGAATAAATTTAGTTTCTTAAAGTCTAAAGTTATTATTTATTTCTCTCTTTTGCGAGAATAATATTTTACATGTGCGCGTATATAAAATAATTTCAATACTTATAAAAAAATATTTTAATATAATAACATATATTATACATATATAATATACATTATACATATATTTTACATTAGATGATATACATAAAATAATTATAATAATTTCAATAACACATATACCGTCCATAATATGTATTAAAATAAAAATAAATCACGCGCAGCTAACATAAAATATTAACAAATCTATAATATTTTCGTATTTTTGATTAAAACGGCCGATTGATGTATGTCCATGCTAGATCCATAATTGTGGATCTAGCACGGACATGCACCAATCGATCGTTTTACCATGGCACCGAAAAGTGGATCCGGCCACGTAGTTCCGCCGGCTCTAAGATGGATCCAGTTAGCGCCACTGTACCGGCTAGAGAAAGCGTTAGTGCCGGTCTACAATAGGTGATTTAAGCCCTAAGCTTTAAGAAATTGACCAATCACAATCAAGTATGAGGAGAATACTCGACTGTGATTAGTCAATTTCTTAAGACTTAGGGCTTAAACCACCTATTGTAGATCGGCATTTACAGGAAAAACGGCGGCGTGGCCCCTCTCAGGTTTCTCTCTGCTAGAACTTTCAATCTCCTTTCCCCTTTGTCGTCAACCCCGCGGCAATACGCGACGAACAGATATTTCCTACGTCCTACGTCCTACATCCTACATCCATGCGAAAAACGGTGGCGTGGTGGTCATAGCCTCTTTCAGACTTCTCTTTCTCTTTGGTTTGACTTTGACCGTTTGACGTTCGACGTTGTGTAATGTATAAACATATGTAATATTTAATTATTTCTATTTAAAATGTACACATCTGTGATTAAAGAGGTGAGTATCAAAAATATATTATTAAATTGAAATTCGCTATTTTTGTCAAATATTGATATATATTAAATATTGATATAAATATATTCGCACGTGTACTATCTAACCACTATGTACCGGTATTTCCAATCAATTTTAAATTGTCACAAATAAAATAAGATAATTATGTTATTCAATATACCTACTTCATTGTAACGGCACACATTATTGACTCAATGTTAAATCAATTGCTAAAGTAGTATCTTATATAGGAGGACGAAAAGGAAGCAGGAAAACATAAGCGGTGTAAAGTTGACTGCCTTAAAGAAATTGAGGAAGAGATACAAGCATATTGGGAAAAATGGAAATTTCACAAAACGAGCACTGTTCACATTAAGCAATCACCTAATGAAAAATTTTTTGCGACCTTTCCATATCCTTATATGAATGGGCGTCTTCATTTGGGTCATGCTTTCTCACTATCAAAATGTGAGGTATGTCTATATTTCTATATTTTTTCTTGTATTTTTGTATATATTTTTACATATTAACTTCTACTGTTTTTTTTTAATTTGTTTTAAATTTGAATAATAAAACTATTAAATATATTTGTTAGTTTGCCATTCGATACAATCGTTTCTTGGGAAAGAAGGTACTATTTCCTTTAGGCTTTCACTGCACTGGTATGCCTATTAAAACAAGCGCTGATAAACTAAAGAGGGAAATGGAAATATATGGCTATCCCCCAAAATTTCCTGAAGACAATCAAATATTGGAAGAAAAAGTAGATGATGTGCTAAAGGATAAAAATAAATCTAGAAAGATTGAGATGGTGGAGAAAATGGATGATATTGTATTAAAAGATAAGAGCAAAGGAAAAAAGGTAAAAAAAGAATTCTAATACAATGGCACAATACATGTTTTTGAAAAAGATATAGCTTAATTGATATAAATTTCAGAGTAAGGCAGTTGCCAAAGCAGGTTCAGCAACATATCAATGGAAAATTATGCAGTCCCTTGGTTTACAAGATGAGGAAATCAAGAATTTTGTCGATACTGCATATTGGTTAGATTACTTTCCACAGCATGCTATCAATGATTCAAAATCTTTTGGTCTTCATGTAAGATAAAATGGAATAATTATCTTTATACTCATTTTTTTTTTTTTTGCATTCTCTATATCTTTGGAATGTTGTATAATTTTTTTTTGCATCATCTATATCTTTGGAATGTTGTATAGGTGGATTGGCGAAGATCATTCATTACAACAGATGTGAATCCATTTTATGATTCTTTCATACGCTGGCAATTTCATCATTTGAAATGTAAGAACAAAGTGAAATATGGAAAGAGATATACTATTTTTTCACCAAAAGATGGTCAACCATGTATGGATCACGATAGATCCTCTGGTGAAGGCGTTGGACCACAGGAATATACATTAATCAAGATGAAAGTGCAATGTCCTCAAAAAATTAAGTAATATTTTTTATATCGAATTATTTTTATATAATTTGTTAAAGTTCTATACTAAACTTTGTCAAATATACAATACAAATATTGTTACAGGAATTTTGGTAATAAATCAGTTTATCTCGTAGCTGCAACTTTGAGACCGGAGACAATGTATGGTCAAACAAACTGTTGGGTACATCCAGACATAAATTATATTGCATATAATTTAGCATGTGGGGATATATATATTTCTACAGAACGTGCGGCGAGAAATATGTCCTATCAAGGTTTCTTCAAAGAAGAGGGAAAGATAGATATTGTTTGCAATCTCACGGGCAAAGTGCGATTTATTTATTTATGAAACTTATATTTTAAGATTGTTTAAATATAAAAGGTTTATATATTTGTAGGACTTATTAGGATTAGCATTGGAATCTCCTCTCACAAGTAATAAGGTGATCTATGTATTGCCTATGTTGACAATAAAAGAAGAGAAGGGTACTGGAATTGTAACATCTGTCCCCAGTGATTCTCCTGATGATTATGCCGCATTAGTAGATCTGAAAATGAAACAGCCACTTAGAGAAAAATATAAGATCACCGATGAAATGGTGTTGCCATATAATCCAGTAAGAAGAATAGCACTTATTACTTAATTGTGAATGATATAAAAATCATAAAAAAGTATTTATATTTTTATTGTATTAGATTCCCATAATCGAAGTTCCAGAATTGGGCAATTTACTAGCGGTATCATTATACAAACAATTCAAAATTCAATCTCAAAATGATAAAGTCCAACTCATGAAAGCAAAGGAGATAGCATATTTGAAAGGATTTTATGATGGTGTATTAGTAATAGGTCCACATAAAGGCAAAAAAGTACAAGATGTCAAAAAACTAATTCAAAAAGAAATAATTGACAATGGTGAAGCTATAATCTATTATGAACCAGAGAAAACTATTATTTCAAGATCAAATGATGAATGTGTAGTGGCCCTATGTGATCAATGGTACTTGGATTATGGTGAAGAAGATTGGAAGAAAAAGACACTTAAAGCTTTAGAGAATCTTGATACCTTCCATGATGAAGTTAGAAAGAATTTCCTTAGATGTTTCGACTGGTTACATGAATATGCATGCTCTAGAAAATATGGACTTGGTAAATATATAATTTATAAAATTATTTTGTGTTAATAGAGCTATTCTTCTGATTCTTAGATTTTTAGGCACCAAATTACCATGGGACGAAAACTGGTTAATCGAATCTTTATCAGATTCGACTATTTACATGGCATACTATACAATAGCACATTTTTTGCAAGCAAATCTTAAAGGAGATGAACTTACTATACATCAAATAAAGTAAGTAATTGTTTTTATCTATAATTGCATATTAATATTTAATTGTTTCTTGTCAGACCCAGTCAAATGACTCCAGAAGTATGGGATTATATCTTCTTCAAAGACATTGATTTTCCTGAAACAAGTATAGATAAAACAATTCTAGATCAAATGAGATGCGAGTTTCAATATTGGTATCCAGTAGATTTGAGAGTGTCAGGAAAAGATCTGATACAGAATCATCTCACATATTTTCTTTACAATCATACAGCAATATGGCCGGATCAACCTGAATTGTGGCCAAAAGGAATAAGAGCAAATGGTCATCTGCTTCTGAATTCATCAAAAGTAATAATGTATAATTATTATTCTTAAAATAACTTTTTTAGATGTAAATTTTTTTTAATTGTTATATTTCAACACAGATGTCCAAGTCAGAGGGCAATTTTTTAACACTTGCCGAAACTATAGAAAAATACTCGGCTGATGGAACTCGTTTCTGTCTAGCTGATTCTGGTGATTCGATAGAGGATGCCAATTTTGTTGAAAATTCAGCCGATGCAGGAGTTCTTAAACTATATAATTTCCTTTCTTGGGTCAAAACAATATATGATAATGATGAAAAAATGCACTACAGAGAAGAATGGCCATATACTTTCCATGACAAAGTTTTTGAAAGGTATTTCTCTTTTTTATGTTTGTTTTATTATTATTAGATAAAACTGAAATATATGATACATTTATTTAATGTAGCGAAATGAACTTAAAAATAAGAGAAACTGGTGAAAATTATTCGAAAATGCTTTACAAGGAAGCATTAAAGACAGGATTTTATGAATTTCAAGCAGCAAAAGATAAATATTTGCAATTAAGTGAAATGGAAAATTACAATAAAACTCTTATTATGAAATATATACAAACTCAAACAATTATGTTAGCTCCCATTTGTCCACATATTTGCGAACATATATGGAATATATATATACATAATAATACAGTAAAGGTAAGTTTTAATGCTAAAGTAAATATTTATATATTGCTCTATACAAAAACATAATTGAAAAATGTGATTTATCAGCCCTGTAGCATATTCAATGAAAAATGGCCTGCTGTGGGAGAAATAGATGAAATTCTAATAAAATCATCCCAATATCTGATGGATGCTGCTCACACATTCAGAAATCTTCTAAGAAATTACAATACATCAAAGAAGTCTTCAAAGAAAGATAGTGACATAGAGAAACCTAAGCAAGGAATTATATGGATAGCCAAGACTTATCTTCCTTGGCAAAATGTTGTTCTTACAACTATGAAAGAAATGTATCTTGTAAGTCATAATAATATTTTATAAAATATTAATTTTCGTCCATTGATATTTTTGCTTATGTTACAGAAAAATGGAAATAAATTACCAGATAATAAAGTACTCGTTACAGAGCTAGGAAACAGAGAAGAGTTGAAAAAATATATGAAAAAAGTAATGCCATTCGCGCAATTTATAAAGGAAAAAATGGAAGCTATTGGTATTAGTGCCCTAGATTTGACACTTGAATTTAACGAGTTTGAGATACTTGAAAAGAACAAGAAGTATCTTAAAAAAACATTGGAGGTAAGATTTTTTTTTTTTTTTTTTTTTTCGATTTGTTTATTATGTTTTTAATATATATTTATATTTTTGTTTTTTATTTATTGTCAGCTTGAGCATATTGCCATAAAATATACTGACAAAGCTCCAGAAAAGACAAAGGAAGGATGTTCTCCAGGATTTCCATATATGAATTTTTCTACAAAGCCTGCACTTCTAATGCACATGAGTAATCCACAAATTTACAGTGGTTTATTTGAACTACCTGTGAAGGTTTCACTTGCAATGAATACAGTTGAAGATATCGTATCGTATATTGTAAAAAAACATAAGCATATAAATGGTATATAATAATTTCTATATAATTAATAAGTTCATTGACTACATAGAATCCACATTAATTATATTTATATCTAGATCCTGCTTCCATCGTATTATATCGGTATGATGACCCATGTCTGGGATCAAGAATTAAACCAGAAATAGAGACTATTTTAAAAAGAAAAACTGAGATTCCACCTAATGCTATATTTAATGTAAATACAGAAACAGAAAGTATTGAAATCAGCATTGGAAATAATATATACCCAATAGGCAAGTACTTAATATATATTGATAAATCTTTGGAAAATTAAATGCGATAGATTTGATTCCAATAATGAAAAGTTATATTATTGTCACATAAGTATGTAATCAATTATTTGTGAAACAATGAAAAATATGATTATTGATAAATTTATAAAACAGTATTTCATAAAATAATTATTGTGCATTATATAATATAAAAGAAAAGAATAATATACTAAATTTTTTTTACATCCATCTCTCTTATTAATCCTTAGATATCGAAATGAGATCTCGTGATCTCAGATTCACAATTTCTTTTATATTTTATTTGTACATGTTGGTATCACTATGTTTCCTTCTATTTGTGTCATTTATCATTGGAAATTATTTTGTCTTACTAAATTTGTTTTAAACAATATATAATTAGAAATAAATTGAATCTCATTGTGTATTACAAGTAAGTCAAGAATTTTCAAAATATTCTTTTTAATATTTTGTCTTTTTTTTTTAATTTATATTATTAGTTACAAACAACATATATATTTAGCCTGTAAAAATGTTTTAAAAAATTTTTTAATACATGTATATATACCACTTTAAGAAGAGATAAAACTGTCAAAAACAATAGAATACCTAAAACAAGGTATCGTATTGGTACTTACATTGACTTTCAAAATTTAAGCAATATTAGAGCTGATAGTAATATACAATAATATTTTTTATAATTCAAAAAAGAGGAAGTGTTACAAGGTCTTCGTATAATAGTTTTATTATAAATAAAAAATATATTGTATACATTTTTGTGAGACTAATAATGCTTGATTTATACTTAATTATTATTTTTTGTATGCAAAATAAATTAGATTATGTCCTAGTTTACACCGATATACTTTAATACGTACTAAATACTATATTGTCCAATTACAGTCATTCCATTCTTTAAAGGAATGACCATGATTGGCCAATGTAGTACTTAGTACGTATTAAAATATATCGGTGTAAATTATTAAAATCTTGATATGGCACATAATCCGAAGTACAAAGCAATTTGCTTCATAAAATATTAAATATTATGGCACAATATGCATTGTTAATTTATTGTCATGGAAAACACATAATAGGCACTTTCAATGCAAAGTTCATATATCTATATGCTGTGTTTGCCATTGATCCACTTTGGATCGTATTTTTTTTATATCTGTAGCATACGTTCTACAACATCCACCGATGTAGCAAACGCCAAGATCCAGCCATTCGTCAATAAATTCGTGCAAAGAGGGAGCCTCTCCTTCCTTCTTCCATCCCTCGGATACTATGTACTTCTCTCCACTGTTAGGGTATACCACCAATGGTATAAAATCGTCCGAGCTGCTTCGATTGATGCCTTTCAATAAGGTGGTAACGTATTGTGGTGCAATACAATTAATGCCGACCGCTAATATTTGTCCTGGGAGTGCATTCTTGTAACATCTCACGGCGATCTCCTGAAAGTTGCTACCATCCGCTATACTCTTCCCGTCATTTCTACAGGAGAAGGTCAACCATGCGTGTATATCCGGAAATTCCTTGAGTAAATCGATTAAAGCTTCTGCCTCGCGAACGCAGGGTATTGTTTCTATCGCCAATAGATCAACACCTTTCTCTACCAACGTGCGTATACGAGGCCTGTGCCAATCGACCAAAAATTTTCGCGATACATCTGGGCAATACGAACCGGTGTACTCCGAGCCATCGTGTAAAGAGGCGCCGTAAGGTCCGCAAGACCCAGCGATCAGGGGTTTTCGGTTCGTCACGTTTGCATCGCCTTCTATTTCTTTACTATAAACGTTCACGGCATTTTTAGCGTAGTCGACCGCCTTACGAATTATCTGGAGACTTTCTTCCTCGGTGATATCCAAATATTTTACAAAACCGTCAATCGTAGCTTGATACGTGTTCGTCAATATAACGTCGGCGCCAGCTCGCAAGAAGTCCAAGTGCGTAGCGAAGACAGCGTCCGGATTAGTTATGAGGAAACGTGCGGTCCATAAAGGATCACCATCGATCTTTTCACCTACGTGGGTGGACAGTTGCGTAGAGAAACCAGCATCCAGCACTTTTATCTGCGACATGTTTTTTTCTTCAATTTTACAAATTTGATTTCATGAAATCCCGGTCGATAGCACATAAACGTACATACAATTGATACGCTTCACGAAAGTAAGAAGATGCTGATCCAACTTACGTGGATCGTATTGCCACAGAGCCAACCGTGTCGAGGACGACTTGCCGTTATCGCGGCTGCTACATTTCGATAATCTATTATCAGCAAAGAGCGTGTCACCAACGATAGACAAAGATAAATTACTGATAAATCTCGTGCATCTTCTGCATTCGCTCATTGCGCATGTGCTCTAGATCATCTATGTTTATCTGTCACATGTCACATGCTTATCTGTCGCTGATGTAACACGATTGCTTTATTGGTAAGTATGTATTTATGTAGGCAGAGACCAGAGAAAAAAAGTCACGATACGAGAAGACAGGATACTGTGCGACGATAAAATATTGTCTGGCGATATCTACGCAACTATTTATCTACTCTGTTTTTCGAATAAACAACTGCTTGACCTCATAGGGCATAAATTTGTTATAAAACATAGAAAATACATGAAGATAAATAGTGTTTACTTGTAGTGATCATTTGATCATAATAAATTATCAATATTTTTCACATGCCAGGGAACTGTAAGCGCTGCATTTTACATTTCAGATATGTTTTTATAATAGATGTTTTTCAACTATAGATAAAAATAAATCACATGTTCCGAACAAAATACACGACGTAGAGCAATATGATATTTTTATTATATTAAAAAAAAATACAAATAGAATTTTATTAAAAAAAAAATATATATATATATGTAATATCTTGTTTCTTTTAAATAGAAATATATATTGTGTGTAAATATTAATGTAAAATTTAAAAATTATAGCTGTATAAAATATTGTACTGATATTGTACTTATGTGTTATAAACAATTACTGATTATAATGCAATTGCATTGATATTTACACGACAGACTTCTCATATTATAATGATCATCAGACATACAATCATTACATCAGCTTTAATCTTTTTAACTTTTAAACTTACTTCACATTTTCAGCTAATTATATAAACACGCGCTATCTTCAATTATGATAATCAACAAAGAGAAAGACTTTGATAAGCGTATAGGAATATTCATAAAAATGTGCATCATGCGAGTTCGGTGATCATTGCATCAGTTCGATCATAAAAGGAATCATATTGCTGCGATTTTTGCGTAATACTGATCGACTTCCGATCGAATCGTTTTTATATCTTCCGCGAAGATCTTGCAGCAACCACCGATGTAACGAACTCCCATGTCCAACCATTCTGATATAGGTAGATTCAAGGAATGATCATCCGGGACCGCGGTCCATCTGCCGGTCGTGGAACAGCTGCCACCTCTGTTAGGGTACACTATCAGAGGAATGAAATCTCGCGATGATGCACTCCCGTTGATTCCCTTCAACAAGGGAGTCACGTACCTCGGATCGATGCAATTAACACCGACCGCGATGATCTGCGATGGCGAAGCTCGGTAACAGCGCACGGCTGCTTCGTGGAAGATGCTACCGTCCGCCAACAGCTGACCATCTCGACAGGAGAACGAGAGCCATGCACGAGCGTGTGGAAATTCTCGCAATAGCTCCAGCAGAGCTTCCGCTTCCTCGACGCAGGGTATAGTTTCTAGAGCCAACAGATCGACACCGGCGTTCAATAATGCTTGAATGCGCGGTCTGTGCCAATCGATCAGTTCTTGTCGAGATATGGATTTCCCATAGGAACCGGTATACTCCGACGAATCATGCAAATAAGCGCCATAAGGACCGCAAGAACCAGCCACCATGGGTCTCGTGTCGATATGTGGCTTCCGAAGATTATCCGTTTCTTGAGTATAAACATCTACGGCCTTCTTCGCCAGGGCCACGGCCTTGGCAAGCAAATCTAGACTCTCGCGTTCGCTCATATTTAGATACTTAGTCAAGCCGGGCACGGACGCCTGATAAGTGTTGGTTTCGATAACATCGACGCCGGCACGCAGGAAGTCCAAGTGCGTAGTATATACAGCGTCGGGATCGGTCGCGAGAAATCGCGACGTCCACAACGGATCGCCATCAATCTTCCCAACGTGACGTGACAGTTGCCCTGAAAAGCCGCCGTCCAAAACCTTCACGGTTGTCATGGTCGATGATACCGGCCAGCGATGAGTGTTTGCTCGACGTTTATCACGTTTCTTTGGATTCGTTGCACGGTTCTGAGAAGAGAAGAATGTTACTTTTCTGGTCAGTAAATGATTTATCTCTGAGATTATTCTCTGACCGATCCTCGGAATCACATGTACCTCTTAAGGTTAGCTTAAGATTAAAGCGAATGCGTTCTTTCTTTCGCTTTTTGTCGCAGACGACACTATCACCTGAGAAGAAGTAATGACTTGATAAGATAGGTTTACTTTATGCAGTCATGCTTTATACAGTTGCCAAATAATATGAACAATTAGAAAACTTCTGCATTGCTAACAATCGGAATTAATTGTTATTCTCGTTGTGGCCATTTTGGATTGCGTATATCAAAACTTCCGAGCACTTCCGAGATAGCGTGAGACATGTATTATGTCCAGATAACATAGCATACTTGCAAAACGTTTTGAAAGCAGAATAATCAAATGTAGACTAATTTGGATTTTTATTTATTAATCGTTAAACGAAATAATTAAAGAAAATGAATACATCTTCCACTGTTAGATATTTTTATATTTTATTTGTTTAAATGCTTTTTTAAATGTATCTTTTTGACAGGTATATATAATATTAATATTGTATATTATATCAAATTTTATGAATTTTTTTGTATTTAAGTTATTGTTATTGAAACATTTCCAGAAAAAAAGAAGATATATGTTTAACTTATAAAAAGTAATGTTTATTAATCATTCTTATTATTAATTCTATATTAATTTGCATTTTAAATTTAAAAAACGCAATTTTTGCATGCTTAATTTTTATAATACTCCAAGATGATTTTCTACAACAGCATGTGGCTGTCCCATTTGTTCTCTGAATTCTGGGATATTGAAAATATCTTCAAATCTAAAAATAACAATATAGATGAACAAAAATTGTCTAATGTAGAAATTGATATCTATTAGTGGAAAAATAATTATTATAAACATCTTACCCTATATCTTGATCTCGTCCAAGCAAGACATCCCGCATCATGTTAGATGATGGTAGAAATGGAAGTCTTCCAATCTTCTCAGTGGCTTTCAATTCCATTGCTATACGCAATGGTGCATGTAATCCTTGCGTGTTTCTAAGTAGTATCATGTTCATACGATCTTGATTTTTCACATACTGAAATAAGTAACGTAGTTACAATTATAATTTTTCACAGTTATATTCAGTGTTAATGAAATGCAATAACTCTTACATTTCTTTCTGAAGCTTCCAAGGGATGTGCGTAACCAATGCTCTGTCTTGTTGCCGATAAACTAAACAAATAAAAACAACACCATAGAAAACAGACTGGAAACAGCCATAAATTATTCAAGCCATTTTTATAAAGAAATATTTATACTATATAATAGGAAAAGTAAGTTTTGAATTCTAATTATTCTGATGGCCTGATTTATATATATATATTTTTTTTTGCGAACTAGAGTTTTAAAAAAAGCATATAATTAAAAGTATATTAATTTTTCGTTTATTAATTAATTTTAGTAATAGTATATTCTCATACCCTGATATCATAGGATTAGGTACACCATAATTAGTTCCTCCTTTAATTTCAAATTGCTCAGGTACAGTAGACTTAGGTATGATTGATGGCAAGCCGAAACTCTAAAATAATAATCATAATTGAGAATTAAGTTTCTTACATGTCAAGTAAGCTTTCTCAACATGACAGAAATTGGTAAGATTTTGGCGATGAATTGAAAACTATATATAATCAAATATCTTTATATAATATAGCACGAGTATGATTTACTCTTGATTGTATATAATATTATTAATTATTTTTTTTATAACTATTTGTTACATTATTAAATATAATGAAATTTAAATAGGACAAAGTTGACTGTCATTGCCAACATAACCTGTCGTGCAAATTCATATATAGTGAATTATACAAAATAATTTTGACACTGATAGCTTATATTTATACGCTATAAACACATTATGCAGAGAATATCAATTATTACCATTTTATCGCTTGAAAATTCACGCACGACAATAAACTGGCGAAAAAATTCGAGACAGAGAAAGGACTTGTTACGAATAGTCACGAATCTGCGAATACTATATACTATATATATATCAAGAATCTCATCCGGCCGGATTCACAGTCGACGTATTCTGATTGGCTATCGGATAGAGAATTTCTAGTTTCAAAAATTTCTTGCAATATCAGCCAATCAATATGTCCGAGAGTTTGGTCGAGGTTCGGTCTTAAACGTATTGCAATTGTGTCGACTATTATAATTATAATCAATGATCAATGATCATTTCGCGAATATTTCGCGAGATTCGAAACCATATGTATCCTCAAGAATAGCGGATGTATCGTAGACGAAATACATCGGTGTTCATTATTTTTCTTCTTAGCGGGTTTCTTATTTCGTATACAATATCTACTTGAAGATTTAGTGTGTAAATAAATAGTATCACCTGTTGTTCGTATTATATATCGTGCAAATATTAATATAATATTAATATATTAATATTATGTTAAATTGTTGTATGTATGTTACATGCACATAAATAAAACATCTATCGAGGTAAGTTTAAAAATAACTTAAAAATTAATTAAATTCCTATACATAGCAAAGTTAGACAAAAGTGTAGATTAAACATGCAGTATTGACAAAAACATATTTAAAATTTCAATTTTTTCTTAAATAATGCTCGGAAATAATTAACTTTCTCAAAACACTGTTATATATATATATATATATATATAAATAAAATGAACCATTTAGTATTGTTTATCGTTAACATCTTTCATGTAGAAATATTGCAAAAAATTATTTTATTATAATATTTTATTATTAAAATTATATAAAAATTGAATTTTGCAATATTTCCGAAATATTAATGTCATGTTGCTACAAGTGTGCTGGTACTTTGTGGCTCTATATTTCTGCAATGTCTTTGTAATATTGCATTGCAATTTGCAACATTGTAATGTTGCTGCAATATAATTGCAATGATCTGTGCTGTATGGGTCCGCGCATAAATTTCGATTAATTTGGTCTTATTGAAAATTGTACGCCATTTTTGTTACTGTTTAAGAACTGCTTCAAAAAATATATGCGCTAATTCTATATTTGTTATTCTCAAAATATATGTTGCTAATATTTAATATTAACAAAATTAGCATATATTAATAATAACATATTGTTGCATATTCAATATTGAATATTTTGTTGTAATTAACATATATATATTAGCATATCAATGTTCATACATTGTTACATATTCAATATTGAATATTTTGTTGTAATTAACATATATATATTAGCATATCAATGTTCATACATTTTGTTGCATATTCATATTGCATATATTGAATATTTTGTTGTAGTTGGCAATACATAATAGTTTTTAAAGATAAGATAAAAAAGAGAAGATAACAATATACATATAGAAGCAAAAACAATATAGAAGTTTTACACATTTAATTAATCCCAAATTTATTTTCTTATAATAGAATTTACGCATTATTATTATATTATATTATTATGCATTTTTATGTTATTAGTAAAAAATAAAAATAGTACTAAATAAAAAATAGTACTAAAGTATTAAAGAATGCTTATGCAAATTTCACTGGTGACTATTATATTCCTCAGGGCTCACATTATCAGTATGGGTAATGAACCTGATATATAAGCCATGAGACGTAAACGATTAATTATGACCAAATAAGTCATAAGCAAAGCAATCAATCACATTGACAAAAACATTCTCACAACGTAGTAATATTGCTTGACTAATTAATTAGTCAAGCCTCATGGGTACTTATAGCCTTATCCGAGCTACAAATTATGTGGGCTCAAGATTGACCCTGAATTTTTAATATAATTCCCAATAAAGTAAAAATTTCGGGTCAACCTTGAATCATATACATATAATATTACCACGGCTAAAAAAAATAGGCAACCTTCAATAAATTTTATTGCATATAACACTTACTGGCATATACGGGTAAAAAGAGAGTTCAAATAAACATATAGAGAAGAATAAAAAGACACTGCTGGCTATACATATAGTGGCGCCGCGTAACAGTACGATATAAAGGATTGATTAAACAAGTCATCCGACACCCGACTAACATCAGTTTGAGGCTTTTTGAGACAGTGATCCATCTGTTTGCAAAGATAAAAAATTGATAGTATTTATAATTTATAGACGATAAACAAAATTTTGTAATTTGTTTTAACGATGTCCTTATACGCAATAAAAAGGAGTACCTTGCGGCAATCGCTCTTATTAAGATTGCCAAGGAAGACTTCGCTACTTATTAGGGTGAGGAAATCTTTATTTCGATAATATTTTGCAGGATTTCGGTTCAGATACATGTGCATATAATTTGAAATCTTGAGTTTGAAATATTTTATTGCAAAGATATTTAAGAAATTTATAATAATACGTATCAAAAGAGATTCCTTGATTATACAAATAGCAATACATTATATGATATAGCAGTAACATTCTTATATATTTAAAATATTAATTTATTTTTATATAATATTTTAAGTGAAATCCATAAAGTAAATTATAATTGCGTACTATTTATTAATATGAAAAATAATATTACGGTTTTAATTAAGGTTATAATTTGACAATTCATATTATATATAATAAACTGATTGTTATACTGCTTTTTTTTTAATATATAATATATAAATATTAATATATTATATTGTGTGTATGTTGATAAGATACGTTTTTTTTTAGATAAGATATAGAAAAAAATGTAATTAATGATAATTATAGATACATAAGAAGTATTTATATTTATATAACTAGATACCCCTTACATTACTGAGCATTCTTGTATATCCTTATTTAGGTCGAAAGATTAAGAGGTCGTTATTTGTTTCGGTCAGCGGTGCGACGCGTTTTAGAATATATGGAATGGATAACGGAGATACCAATAATCGAAGAAATTAGCGACGATGTAACGATTAATATCAAACTGGCTCAACAGAGACACAAAGCAGAAAAGAAGCTGCTCACGTTAGAGGTACTTGATGAAGCATATATGTATATGCGCGAGACTTACTTAAAAAAATAAATAATTCAGAATAAAAAAAAATATCAGAACTTTATAACGCGAATCGATAAACAATTTATTGCTTATTTAAGGATCGATCGATACTGTTAGTGAATCCGATTGAAAGATCCTCTACGGACAAAGCGTATATATACGATCTTATTAAAAAATTGCGCGCATTCTCGAAACATTCGGAGGATTTGAGAGAAAATCTAGCCGAGGTATGCATTTATCAGTATTTACCGGCTGGTCGTGTAATTGTTCGTCAGGATCATAAGGCGGAAAATCTTTATTTTATTGCGAATGGCGAAGTCAGTCTATCGAGAGTTGCGATCGACGAATTGTCAGGTGAGAAAAATAGCGGCACGAAATATTGCACATTCTTGGACACTAAAATTTAATTGCATTGAACGAGATGATTTAAGATAATAATCTTTACATTGAATATTAGTTGGAACGTTCACTGATTCATATGCGAGATATATTTCTATCAGGATTCCCGATAATATAATTTGTATTTTCCGATATATATACTACATAATATCCGAGAATTTCTGAATTAATTTTTTTTTACCAATAATTTAACACCGCGTCATGATTATTTTGACAATTTTTGAAAACTTATCTTGGAAGAGATCTTTCTGTCTATATATCAAAGGATGAGCCATACATTATAAGGTTAATGTAAAAAGCTGTGCAATATTTTTCGTTAGGTGATGAGAAAACTATAGACATGGGCATCATGCAATCAGGGGATATGTTTGGCGAAGTTGCATTATTCCATACGATACCGAGAACATCAACTGTGGTTACCAAAAGTTAGTAGACGCGAATTGTGAACTTGATGATATATTTTTTAGATTAAAATTTATATTATTTTCTTACAAATATCATTTAGCATCAGTCGATTTGCTTCTAATTAGACGGGACGATTTCGATAACATCTTGCGCAGTGTCTTGACGAAAAAATGGGACGTTTTGCGCGACGCGTTAGTTCATTTCAATTATTTCAAAGCGTGGGACGAAGAAACGGTACGAGAGTGTTGCATTCTGAGCAAGCTGAAAAACTTTAAGCCTAACGAGGTAAATAATAATCTGACGGTGTAATAATAATTTTACGATGAAATATCTCGATTATTCTCGCGCGTTCTCCAGGATCTTGATTTATTTAATATAAATCCATCAATAAAATAGTAAAATAGAATACACATGAAAAGAGAAGTAGTAATAATAAATGTCAATTAATTTGAAAGGTTCTGTTAGGCGATGGAACAGGCATGGTGAATTATGTGCATTTTATTTTAAGTGGCGAATGCCGCCTTATCGAACATATGCTCGTCCGTGAACGGCCCTCTTATCATGGAATACAATACGAATTATATGATCCCGAAATTTCTTCGGGTCCGCAACAACAACCAAGAGAAGTGTCAAAAAAAATTGCAAAATCTAACAAGCTACCTGACTTGAATTACAATTTTAATCAAGTACGACTGTTATAAAAAGAAGTTAAATTTCCTTTAGACTAATCATTACGTGAACTTTTTTCCGCTTGCACTTGTATCTATTAGATCAGTCAAAAAGTAAAGGGACTTTTTTGTTTGTTTTTTGTCCCTTCACTTTTTAACTGAGCTTATATTTCGACGTACCAATGCACTGCACATACGCATCGTGTTGATTTTTAATGCAAAGAAAGCATTTTAAATAACTAAATTTCTTTCTTGTATACATAAGCTTAGAAAAAAAATTGCGTAGTTTATATTAACATTTTTTATATGTATCGTATCTTCTATATAATAAATGTGACTTGCATTTATTGCGCAAAGATACAAGAATATTTTGCAAAAGTTTTGCTTCTAGTTTTGTGTATAGCTAGAATAATATGCGGAAAAAATTTGCATTAGTCAATGATCGTATATCTACTAGCTATTTTAGTCATTATTAGAAAAACGTTTTGGTACTTTCAATTATTATCAACTAAAAATTCGTACAATCTGTTTAATTCATTCTTTTAATTATTACAGAGACCTGCCAACACGCACACAGACGTTGACCGGTTAAGTATTGTTACTACTACACTTTTGGATGTTGTGAGTATTTTTACAACATAATACAATATATTTCTTCCTACATAGATAGAACCACGTTACATCGAATTATATTACAATACATTATAATACAACACACGAAATTATAATTTATTATATTAAAATAGCTAGCTCCAAATGATGGATTGAGATAATAATTGATTGAAGTTTACATATCAATCAAACTTATTGAAGCAAAATGATTACGTATCCGGATAAATTCTATTTGATTCGTTATTATAATTTAGGACGGTTGAGAAGTTCGCGTGTGTTAATAGATATTGAAAAATCAAGGTTAAAGGATGGCACGAAATTACTGATGTCGCGGCGATGTTGATGCGAGAACCATCCGTTACGTCTCAGTTACGTTATCCGGACGACATTCGTACTATATTTATGCAAGTATGCACTTTTTCTCGAGGTGCATGTTTCGGTTTAGGTGAGAGAGAAATGATTCAAAATATGTCTTTCTCTACCATCCAGTGCGTATGGCGATTAAATAAATTAAAATTTATTAAATTAGGAGAGAATATGCTTCATCGGAGAATCGTAGCGATTACACCGGTACGATGTTTTCTTATTCCCCGATATTGGTTGCTCGAGCACAATCGTGCTAATATCTGGGGACGCGTAAAACAGTTCATGGACTCAAAATATCCAACTAAGAAACAATTATTCAACGAGTTTCTTCTAAATCGAAAGTACGATAATTTGCATCAACTTCGCTTTCTTTAATATCTTTGTTTCTTCTAATTATCAATAGCGATTTAGATAAAAATTATTGCTATTATTCCGGCTTCCATTTCAGATGGATGTCGTACAAACAGAATTTAGTTGAAGATGTTGTTAAACGACGTGGTCGCTATCGTAGTAGCACAACGATACACGACGTGCCGTATTCTATCAGAATTACAGATGAGATAGATCCAAAAATATAATTACTCATTTCGCGATTTTTATCGAATCAATATTACTTTAAATTACACAAACGTATTGTGTATTAAAACAGGTTGATAAAATATCAGAACTAAAAATAAGGAAAGTAGAATTAAATAATTATAATAAATAAAATTAATCAATAATGTAACATAACATAAATTAATAATACGAGCTAATAAGAGCCAATCGCACGATAATAAGCAAAAGTAAAAAACAACGTATTGAAGATTTCAAAAGTTATTTTTATTTTATGTTCTTTCACTTATGCATATGTAATATATTACGCTTATTTTTTTATTATTTATATCAATAATTCCACTGAAACGGACTAAAACATTTAAAATAAAAATAACTCTTTTGAATCCATTTTTTTTACTTTTGCTTGTTATCATGTGATTGGCCTTTATTAGTCCGTATTATTAATTTATGTTATATTAAATAACTATAATCGACAAATTATATGTATACATTTGCAAATCATGCAATTAAGTGATTAACTATATACATATATTACTAACATTTATACTATAGATGTTATTGATGTTAAGGAATAAATATATATATGTATATCAAAGTATGCCCAAATAATGTTTGTCACTTAGATATGATCATTATTTAATTCTTTTTTACAGAAATAAAACATGAAAATATTATACATTTAATGTCTTATTGTATATTTGACGCTTGTACAAAAATTTGTTTTTAACTTAATGTGGCTGATTTCTAAGAATAATTTTCTAAATTTTTGAAATAATTAGTTATTCTATATCAACACATAGTGTTTTATATATAATGTTTACAAAGCAAAGTGCAAATATTATGAGTATTAAGTACAAATTGATGAGATATTTTTATCTGTATCTTACGTTATAAAATAGATATATAATCTAATATCTAACATTATGCAAATTTTTTTAAATTTTTTACAATTTTGCGAAAAACTTACAAAAACATTAAGTCCCGCGTGAATATTATCTTTGCGATAAAATAGAAACATAAAAAATTTAAATATTGATATTTTGAATAAATCGCAATAGGAATAAAACATTTCAATAATGAAATAGAAATTTGCAAAGCATTTTCTTATCATATATTATATCTTGTTTAAGTATTCCATATCATTGTACTTTGTATATGTGACGAGAAAGAAATTAATATGACAATATTACAATGTTATTTAATATTCTAAAATATTAACTAATTAGGTATTTAAATTCCAAAGTCTTAGTAGATAACAATTTTATGATACATTTTTTGTATTAGCAAATAAATCATACGCAATAATTATACACAGATGCACAATTTGCCGAGAATATATTAGTTATTTATAGTTTGATAAATGTTTCGAATTGTTATATATATTCCAGATAGAAAGCATCATAAAATATTCGAAAATGTTAATTCTTAAGATCAGGAAGTGCATTTATTGATAAAATATAATTTTTTTGTAAAACCTTATTCCCGTGAGGAAATATGTAAACCATTTTGCAAACAAAAAATCTATATCAAATCGCGTTGAAAATAAATAAATAAGAGAATTAAAATCTTTGCATATAATAAGCACGAATATACTGACAATGAGTGTTTTATGCTCTCTGTGATATATATTCATAAGAAATAATTTTTTTATTTCTATTCACTGACGCTATTAATCACATTTCTCGCTGATCCTATTAATTACCATGGCACATCGATTGAGAGACATTTCACAAAATACTAAATTGGATGTTATTTGATATTATTAGATACTATGTTCCACGCACATAATTCTATATGCGTATATGGAGGTCTGTGATTCCACGATAATATCAAGATATACAATTATAACTATAATAGTAGAAAAAGTCAGTCCAATACAAAATTACAAACAAATCACTAAGTCACATTGAATCCTGTCTTTAAAACGGTTCAATAGTCACAAAAACACACGACTGAAATCATTATAAGCGAACTAAGCTCTCTGATCCATCTCGCGGGTATTTATCATCACGTAGCTAGGATTGCTGAAGCCGTCTGGCACACCCAGTCTTAGATCGCTCTTCTGTTTTGGCATGTTCACGTAATTATCCTGAGTACTAATGATAGACGGCGCGTAGTCCTTTTTCGAGTCCACGCCCGCTCGCTCAGCCGCGTCGTTTTCATCCACATCATTCAGGTCGATCAGATGAAGATTTCGCGGCGCGTTGCAGTAACCGGAATCTCGATCGATCGGTCTCTCGGCCATCTGGTTTTTCATCGCTTGTCTCTGTCGTGCGAATTCTGCCCTTCGCTCCTGTACGTTAATCGGCTTCAGGTAGGGGTCCTCCTCTTGTTTTAACATGGGTGACAATTCGACCGCATCCTCCGAGTCCGATGCTGGTGACGGGAACTCGAAATGCGAACGATCCTCATTTGGCCTAGGACTAAATATCCCGGACTCGTTTGTCTGACAGCTGGGACTCATACATAAGTACGTCGAATCTGGCGCGCCCTCCGAGAATGGTGAATTCGCATAATTATGTCCCGGTGACGATAAAGCTCCGTGATCCGGCGCGGACATCATTGTTAAATAGTCATTCTTACCACTCTCCAGGATCATCGTGTTCAAATCCATATATGGGGTATTCAGACTAATATAGTGCTGGAATAGAAATATATAATTTTGTTACGCGCTGTACTTTGCTGGAAACGTAACAATTATTCATAGAAATTTCAGATATGTAGTGCTTTGGATAGTATTTATTTTTCTAAGCAGAATTATCTCAAGTCTAATGCGATTGAATTATTAACTATATCTTTAATTTAAATATCAAATTACTTTTTAATATTAATAAATCTTTTTTTATTATTATTAGTGTTATTATATTGGTCTTGGAAAATTGATTTATATATTGTATCTCTCATATCATGGCACAATAACCTAATTAGATGAAAAATAACTCACCGATCTCACGCTTTCCTCCAATAAATTACCAATATTCTCCGCGAGGTCTGTGAAACTTGGGCGTAGTGTGGGTTTAGCTTTCCAACATTGTGACATTATGTCATATATTTCGCGAATGGCATACTCTGGCTGCTCCATTCTGTAGCCTTCGATCAATTTTTGATACAATTTCTCGGCCTCCATGCCAGGATACGGCGTCTCAGCCAGGGTAAAGAATTCCCAAAGAACTATTCCGAATGACCATATATCACTTTGCGTCGAAAAAATTCGATCTCTAATTGATTCGATTGCCATCCATTTTATAGGCAACGGACCATCGCCTTTCTTTTTATAATTATCATCTTTGTACATAGTCTTTGCTAGGCCAAAATCGCAGATCTTTACTATATTGTTCTCGCAAAGCAAGATATTTCTGGCGGCAAGGTCGCCGTGCAATACCTGATAACAAACATTAATGTGAAAGCCTTGAAAAACTATAAATTCTCAAATATTCGAATATAGCTTAAACAAATAAATTTTTTTAGACATTTAATGTTGCAAACTTATGTAAAAATTTTGATTACATTATTTTAAATTACATAACTCTAATATATTTATTATGCTAGTTAAATATTTTACCCTTCTTTGACTGAGATATTCCATTCCACGTGCTACTTGAAAGGCATACGATAAAAGATCTTGAGTGCAAATCGGTGTGAGATTTTGGTCTTTGTAATCACCGCGATAATTTGTCCTCCATCCTTGAGATGAATTATTGCTGAGAACGCAGCCGTCTGGCGAAAAGTTGATTTGGGTGTCCGGGTCCGTTCCTGGATAATAGTGCACCACCGTATCGGTGCCTGAATTCGCACTAAGACTGCGAGAGAAGGATAATGCTGCATATTTTATCCTGTCGTACGGACAGAAGAAAAAAGGAAGAACTCTGTTAAACCGCAGCCCCTTGCATGCATCAGTGCATGTGTATGTGCGTGCATTACTTAACACCCAGAATACATTCATAGACAGAATGCGATTATTCAAGTTAGAGATTTTGAGATTTGACGTAGAATAAGCTAATACACAAAATTCTCTGTAGTATTAGTATAGAAATTCGTTGAAAACATATTTAATTGGAAATAAAGAAATATAATTAATTTTTTAGTTTTTGATATTGATTAGTATTCTCTAGAAGATTGTTTAAAACATAGAGAAAGAATATATGCTTTCAATTAATTTGCATTACATTTTACGAAAGCAGTTTAAGTAATAATTGGTGAAATACAGAGTTTAGAATGCATCTAAAATATTTGTTAAAACGTGTTATATTATGTGTGTTACTTATTAACAAAATAGAAGACAAATACATTGACAATTAATGGTAACATAGAATGTTTATAAAATATAATTCATAGACAAACCTGTTATTACTACTGACACTGCCAGTTCTCGTCAGCATATCCATACCGATAGTAAGATCGAGTTTTCCAGTGTTGGGATCGATTTGATTAATAAAATTGTTTCTATGTCTCAAAAGATAATTATGCAAATTTCCGAAACGACAATATTCGACAATCACCAACAATTCGCCTGTTGTAACAAAGATTTTAATCCTTAGTGCATTTTGAATAACTATTTAATTTTACATTTCTGTTTAACATTAAAAACAGATATGTTTAAAGACAATGCAAGTTAAATAACGTCTTTAATCATTGTTTTAACACAATTTTTTGCGAATTATTTCAGCAATACGTACGTTTCGAAATATTTTTAGTGCATGCACCAAGAAGATTGACGACATTTAAATGCTTGCCAAGGTGCACCATGATCTTTAATTCACTGGCAAGTGCACGTACATAAGTCGGCTCGGTAGTTCGACGTACCATTTTCACGGCGACAGTCGTGACAGTTTCAGTTTCGCATATTCCTTGCGCTTCTGCTTTCATTACAACTCCAAAAGCACCACTGCCCAATTGTTTTCCTGAAAAATAATTAGTTAGAAATAATTAGTTTCTATTGCATTAAACTGGATATTTATTTCATTAAATTTAAACTAGATTACGTAAAACAGTTGCGCTTACCGAGCTTCAATCGTTCTCTTGGAAATTCCCACTTTTTATCATAAGGAAGAAGCTCTGCTTGATCATCAACCGTCAAATCTGGATTTAGACATTCTAGAGCACCTTCTTCAAAGTGCATGAGACCTGCTTCCATCAATTCTTTTCTCATTTTCTATAAAAGGACATAATTTTTATTTCGTTAGATAGTACTATTTTTTCCATAAGATTTTGTCGCAATATAATATCAAATTATATTTTATAACTTTTATACGAATTATATCAGGAAAATAGAATACGATTTACCTTTTCACGACGAACCTTAATCGTAAAGAAGATCGCTAAAATCACTAAGATAATACCTAAAATAGCTATTGAAGCAGCTAATATTATGTCAAGTTTTTCCCCTGCAAAAATTTTTTGATTTTCAATCTGTGTGCTTATTAATATTACCTTTTACATGTGATATAATTTTCTAGATATCATTTTCTTACATTTTGAATTTTTTACGATTATCTGCTGATAAGTTTCATTGATGCCTAATCGATTCATAGCTTGGCACGAATACTTTCCGCTATCATGTTGCTTAAAATATTTAATATTAAGCTCCTGATAATTAAATTTGAATAAATATTGATCATTTTCTTTTAGCAGTACATCGTCCTGCGAATCAAAAAATAAAATGAAGGACACATTGCATTTAGTTCCACCAAACCATAAATGCACGATATGTACCTTGTACCATGCAATTATTGGCTTAGGCATCCCATCAGCAAAACATTGCAAAATCACCGTTTTATGGCCTTCGGCGATCACGTCGATATTTTTCACTGTAGTCTTGTTCATATTAGTTTTGGTAAAAAACGGCGGTACTGGATCTATACAGCATCACAAATATATAAAAAAGATAAATTACAATACGATTTTCTATAGAGATTGATTTTAGTTAAGTATGGTAAACATATTCTTTATAATAAACAAATTATAATTGGGCTTTGCACGCAATAATTTTATATCTGAAATATTTTTTTTATTTATTGTATTTTAATATTTTTAATATTTTAAGGCAAGATATTTGTATGATAATCGCTTTTTTTATATTCATTATATTATACAATGACTACAATTCAATTTTTAAAATACTTTTTTTTAATACAATATTAGATATAAAAGAAATATCAATTATATTGTAATTACCATGGGCAATTAATTTGTAGATTGCATAATCAGAAAGAGTTGTATCTAAGACGTCGTGATTCAATTCATTTGTGCATTTGCCATTGCAAATATAATCCTGAGCATCTGATTCTTGGACATAATGAATCTTTAAAATTGATCGATACGTGAACGGGGTTTTATGTTGTATAATCTGTATTCTTTCTGTTTCTATAACTGGTGTTTCATGTGTCTGGTTTTCCAATCTTGTCCATGTTAGCTCATCTGTGTAATTATAAATAGAAGCAGCACATATCAGTTCAACATTATCGCCTTTTGTTACCAATTCCTTTGGTCCGATAATACCAAAAGCACCTACTCCATCTGCGAAATTTAAGAAGTGGAAAATATTAATATTAATGATTTATAATATATTGTGACACACATTTGAAAGCATTTTAATTCTGATCAAAACTTTTTTTATAATTTTTTAATAAATTATAACTTTTTAATTTACGTATTTTTTGCATTAGATAAGATAACAATTGCGCAATGATAGATTTTAACAGTAAATAAAAATAATATAATATTTTGCAAATTTACAATGACGAGATATTGGAAACTAAATATATTTTGTAGAATAATGTAAATCATAATTTTATACTTATAGAATAGGGGGATAGAATCGTGCGCGCGCGATGTCCTCTCTATTATATTCAAAATTTAATATTATAATTGATATATATATATATACATATATTTATATTGTATATAACTAGAATAGCAATATGATTATATAAGTTTTAACAGCTAGGCAGAGTAAAATATCTCCTTACCGGATACAAAAATGTTCTCCGTCACGGCATCACAATCGAGGGAATTACAAGCCTTACATGTTACTTTCCCCGATACTTCGATAGGCATTCTTGCTCTCGATTCGAATCCGTAGCTGGAGCTGTAAACGCTTTGCATTACATCCTGTAAAATCCACAGAAGTTTCTTGTTACAGTATAGATACAAATAAATATTTATGTAAAATCAGATTTTAATAAGATTGCACTTACCGTCATTTGCACAATTGTTGAATTTTCAAGTGACGGATAATTAGGACATCTCAAAAAATTCCATGTTATGTTTGACGCAGGATGAGATAGTACTTCGCAGCGGAATTCCGCAGTTTCATTAGGTGCATAATAAGATTCAATCTCTGTTAATATGGCAACCGGCTTAGCTGAAACCAACAATAAATAAATATACTGTAGTCGTTTTTATATAATATTAGAGAATTATCTCAATACCTATGATATTGAGTGTAAAATTAAGCTTTTGTATCATGTGGTCATTTTTAGCTTCAAGAATATAATCTCCTGTATCCGTTATTTCTAAATTGCTTATCTTTAAAATGGTAGCTGTTGTACTTGTGTTCACAGAATACTTTGGACTCTCTGTAATTTCCTGACCATTTGGTTTAAACCTGTAATAAAAAATATATATATGTTTAAACGTGTTAAAAAATTTTTGTTAGCATTAATTTATTATTCATTGGCGTAATATACATATTTGCGTATAATATATATTAATATTAAAATATAACTTTTTAATTTGAATCGTATATATTGTAATAGAGCGGGAGAGAGAGAGGGAGAGACAGCAAAATTACCATTGTAAATGCGGTTTTGGATATCCATCAACATAAACGACCCATTGCACTTTTCCGCCTTTTTCACCTTGATAATATCTCTCAATATGTTGAGACGTAAGATTAATATACTTTATTTGAGGATCTGAAATTAAAAATATATTAAACGTAAAAAAATATTACTTGTACTAATACGAGATTTTCCTTGAAAGAAATTTACGTTACATGCATATGGTTATATTCTATACAGACATATCGTTTTCTCATAAATATCCAAGCGCATTCTTTAATCGTATCTAAATTAATGATAAACTGACCGTGTATCGTAATATTTTTCGTTGTCTTCTTTATGTCGTGAATCGATCTAATGACGCATTCGTACTCTCCTGCGTCCTCGTCTGTTACGTTAAATACCGTCAACTGACACGTAACTAAGAGATAATTGCCGTCGAGCTGTTTTCTAAACTGTTGAGTGCTTACTCTGCTGTTGCTCTGCAATTAAAAAAAATTACATATATGAATGATGAATATTATAATGAAAAAAATCTAGGGATATAAATAGAAAACTTTGATTATTCGTACGTTGTTAAAATATGCACGTCTAATCCTTAACAAGATACGTCAATCTAGCTCTCGTTAGTAAGAAAAATCAATATAATTAGAAAATTTTTTTTCTATTTTGAAGATTTTTAAAAACACTAACAATAAGTATTTTCGTCCACACATTACTAAGTAATTAAAGCGCGTTTTTATTTGGAATGTATTTTTGTTTTCACTATACGAAACTAAAATAAGCTATTTACCTGTTCCGGCGTGCTCCAATTAAATACATATCGGACGGATGCATCAACCTCAACGGTGCAATTCACGTATAGGTCTTGTCCGCGTGTGACATGGCGCAAAGTGTCATCGTGAATTTTCGGTTCGGGCAGAGTTTGTTTTACTGTGTAAACAATTTAATTATTCTTATTAATGTGTTACCAAGAAATTTCGGTAATTATAGCTGATACATCTTTTATATATATATATATATATGTTGCGAAATTAACATCTCGAGTTGACCGCACTTACGATGCACAGACAAGACGTAATTGACCTCGTGCTCTTCGCCGTCCTTCTCTATCGAGCACTTGTACCAGTCGCTGTCTTTTACTGTGAGGTTCCTAATCGTGAAACCAATTCTAGGATCAAATGATGCCTTTTTCTCCAACTCGTCTTCCTGTGTATAATTAAACGCGTTGAATTGTTAGAAAAGTGTCTAATGATAAATAACGATCTGATAAAATTAACACAATTACTTTTATTGCAATATAACGAAGGATTCGAGACAATAACGTGCTAAGCGTATTTTTAACATTCTCCGCAAAGCATTTTTTCAACTTATTTTTATATAAATTTCTTATTCTAAAAAATGTATTTTGAGATCATAATCGAATTTGCAAATAAGATATAAGTTAATGGTCCTATACAACTTTCTTCGTAGACACGTCGCCGCATATTATACAAATCTAAGAAACTATATCTTTTTTAGAAGGCAAATTATCTTCTACTAATTTTGTCAATACTCACGTTATTGTTGGATAAGGTAGGTACTAGATCCGGTGATGTAGGTCTGCAGGGTATTACTATACTACCACCAGCAACTGCATTCAGATGAGCAAAGGTATCCGCTTCAACGAATAAATTCGTACTAGCTGTAACAAGTTTAACGCAATTATTTTACGCAAAATGTATGAATATATTACAAACGAGATATAGACACAAATATTTTTCATTGATTCGTAAAAACAGAATATATAATTTTGTCTTACATTTTATGTAAACGTATAGCCAGTTCCTCGGTATTACCTCGGAATTATCAACGAAATTTGGAATAATTTCAACATTATAATCGACACAACCGTACCAGCCTGTATCGCCAAAAATGGTTTTTGGGCGTTGAAACATATATTTGTAAACGCTATTTTCCTTATTCTCGCTTATTCTCGGTGTTGAAGTGTTAAACTGTCATAATAATAATGTAAAGTTTATTATATAAATTGCATGCGTTTATATAAAAATTAATTTAACTTAAGAAGTAATTTCTATAGATAACATATAAATAAATATTTTTATATGGCAACTTTCATTAGATATGCTTCTTATAACTAACTGATAGGAAATAAGCCTTATACAAAAATAATTAATCTAATTATTAAAATTTGAAGTAATTTTTTATAGAATTATTTGTCCAATTTTTCTATAGAGAAATGAAACACATCTTAATATCTGAAATATAATGTAAAATACTCGGAAAAATCAAGCTACAAATAAAAAAAATATTGGAACCTATTCTAATAAACTTTATAATATGCATACTGCTTCTATAATGGCATCAGGATAAACAAATTTAACTGGTGTTAAGCCTGTGCATGTAATCTCTAAAGATTCTCCTTCATTTAACACAATTTCTTCTTTGCTTGGCGAAATAATTGGTTTGCTACTTTCCGATGCTGAAAAACACAAAATTATTCGTGTAGTTCAAATATAATTTAAAACTATTAGAATTTATTCTAGAGATAATTTTTCTTATAATTATATGACATAATGATATATTTTATTTCTAAACTTTGTATCAATTCTTTTAATTGTTCATCGATATTTTTATATTGCTATTTATCTCGCGATAATGAGAAACATTTATATCGGAATAATTGTTGCTAAATGTTTGCGCATAAGTGAGAATATGATTAAGAGTTTCGAGAGAAATGTCGTCGCGTTAGCCGCAATGTCCTGCGGATGATTGGCTTTATCTGGCCCTCCTCGTTACTCTTCTGCACAAAAGGACGCACGTGCCGTTTCAGTCTGTTTCTGCGCAAATGCGACCCGTGACTAGGAAGGAAGTCCTTTTTTCCTCTCCCGATAACGTGCTCATATTATCAGCCAGTATGCTTGTGTAGAAGTCATAGGAAACACAGGACTGAGCAACTGAGATTCACAAATAAATGGATTGTTTCTAACTATATCATAATTTACAATAGGAAGGATTGCATATGATGCAAATTTATGACGGGAAGTTTACAAACGTATTTGCGCATAATCTTTGCATCATCATGTATGTAAATATGATAAGGTTAAAACGTATTACATTTAATGCTGAATTGCATAAAAATAATGCTACTACATAACTCAGAATATCTTTGTATTATTTGAAAAACTACATATCAAAAGATAGTATCGTATCTAAAGATGAAGGTGTTGCGGGATGATAGAAAATAAAAGGCAAACTTTATCCAAGGCAAACTACAACAGAATAAACAATTTAGATGTTTGTATTTAAAAAAAGATTTAATAATGATAATCTCTTCTCTCTCTCTCTCTCTCTCTCTCTCTCTCTCTCTCATTCTCTCTTTTCTCTTAAAATTTTTATTTAATGTAATATTTAACAGGAATGTCAACTTTTATAAACTGTAGTGAAAGTGAACTACTTTTTGAGGAAAGTATTTAAATTTATTTAAAATATTTCAAAACAAAAATTATATTCCAAAGAATATTGCAAAGTAGAAAAAAATCTTAAATTTTAGTTTTCATAATTCTCACAATTTTTACATTTACAAAGGAAGAGTAAAATGAGATGATTGCAATGTGACGGTGTTATAGTATCGATAATATGCATTTTTTTCTGAGTTATGCTGTCATCGAACAAAATATTGCGAATAAACTGACTAATGCAATCAAGCATGACTCGTTTTATGTAGTCAATATCATTGACGCCTCTTTTGTACGATCGGAATATTGCAGAAATAATTCTCTTCTTGCCGCCTATCATGCTTTTCATAGTAACAATGTAGCATCTTTATTTATTATAAAGCATCAATGTAGCATCTTTATTGCAGCATTTTCATTTTTTGATTGATCATATTATATTAAATGACCTATAAAATTATCGCCACTTATTAAAACGCCAACGTACGAGATCAAATTCAATGAAATTTCATGATTGATATACCGCTGAGAAATGATTGACTCAGAAATACTAGTAATAAATACTAGATGTATATCTCACATAACATATATCTTTATTCGATGCAGAACATTAACTGTATGATTATCCTATATTGCGAATATAACAACAGTTTGACAACAGTTGCACTTGATTGCTAATGTAAGTGTTATTGCACATTTTATTTAAATAATTAATTAATACTTGTATAATAAAAGTTTGTTATAATTTGATTTTATTGACTTGTTTCTGTATAATACATAACATAGTATTAAAAACTTATCATTTTCCAAAATTCTCTTTGTCTAATATAATAGTATCGTTAATGACAAAATGAATTAATGAGTTTAGCTACAGGTGAGATTCATCGTTCTTTGGGCATGATTCATTCAGGCATTCGTTTCATCCATGCTTCACAATATCGATCTATTTTATATGATAAAAACGACTCGACTGTTTTACAAGATTATTTATAAAAAACTCTGTTAAACGTTTTTGCCGTGTTCAGATGTAACATTTGCAACAAAAGTTTTAAGCAAATACAATTGACAGTTTATGATAATCTTTACGTTGCTTACGTTTTAGAACTATGATTTCAAGAAAACAGCCACGAAATTTCAGATTAAGTACTTTAATATTTATATAACTGTTTTCTTTATAAAACCATAGTTAGAAAAAGCTATAGAATTTTAAATTAGATATTTTTGCAAGATCTATCAGAATGAGAAACATTTACAATTTATTTCACTTAACATTTTCTTAAATATACACGAACAAACTAAAATATTAATCGAGGTTTGATGCACGTGCACATGCGTTTCTTTCCAAATGATTTAAAGAATTACTGAGACGCTATTGAGGCAACGAATTGCTGAATAGCAATGAAAAAGTTTCCACATCGTATATTCTTCGAGTAAAATCTGACCGCGACACCAATAAAAGTGACTCAATGACAACCACGTGACCACTTTATACTTGTCACACACACACGTGAAAACACACACCTACACGCACACATGTGTATGACAGATGCGTCGTGCGCGGGCAGGTACGCCAGATTGCGTTAATTACCTTTGCAGAGCGTGAAAACGACGAGTACTAAAACGCGGTATCGTACGTAGTGCAGAAACATTTTCGTTTCTCTTATGCTTTACGGGTTCTCACATTTTTGCATACCGGTATTGCTTAATGAATATTGTCGAATGCGAGCGCGCGCGAGAATAGGCCCCGGAGTTGCTCTTCGAGGGCCCAACCGCTCTCTACTACGTTCTACGGTCACTTTCACACTGAGTCTCTCGTTGTAGAAACGACTAAACGAGCAGGCCCCACCCGGCCGGTTTCCCGTTCGAGTACAACTTATCGGAGACGACGTCATCTCGTGACACCATCCGCTTTCTGATGCCAAGAGTTACCTACATCGAGCTAATTCCTCACAGTCGTGCATCAGACCGACCGGCAATAGTTAAGTTTTTATTGCAAGTTACACAACCGAAGAATTGACATTAGATGCTCCGATTCTGCAAAGATTCGTTCGCATCGTATAGATAAACTAGATATAATTACGTGGCAGTAAATCATTTTCGCACAAGACAAGGTAATACAAATTATTTTTGAGTATATTTAGGAATAAATATTTGTGATATATGTTTCTTTAAAATACGATTATTATATAAAATATTACAAAGAGATATCGGGGGGATGTTCTTCTAATGATAAATTTTTTTAAAATTAAGCCTTGATTTTTCTTGGGAAAACTATGAAAGGTAAAAGTTGATCTTCATTGGAAGACTTTCCAATCTCTCGCATACCATATGTTTTTGTAACTGAACCTAAAAGGAATTAAAGTAAAATTCTACATAAAATTAACTGAAGAATGTAATTTTGTTATCCATTTGGTTTTTTAAACTTCAAAAGAAATTTACGAAAAACTTTTTTTAATCATTTATATCTTGGAAAGTATATCTTGATATTTTTGCTTAAAAATTTGATTGTCATTAAAAAAAATTGGTGATTGATCAGGAGATTTTGAGATATTCTATATATCATGCCATATTCAACGAAATAATTACAAGATTGATAAATATCAAGTATATTGATTATTTATATAAAATTAATGTGTATCCTAAAATGTATTTAATTTGGATTATTAACGTTTCTGATTCTCGTAGAATTTTAATGTTTAAATTTGCTTTAAAGTATGAAATCGAAAAATATTAATATGTAAAAAATAAAATAACATAGTTGTTGATTTTTGAGAATATTCAAGATATGTAATGTAGTAATAAACTTATTATATCATAGATATTTTATTTGCTACAAATGCGAAATATAGTTATCTAGCAATCACACTGTCTTCTTGATTGTATAATTAAAAGACATACTTATATATTAAACATTTTTGTGTAATAAAAATGTTGAATATATAAGTAATAATCTTTAACCGGTCTTTTATTCGCGTGCATTTAAGAAACTTACTATTTGAAAGCAGAAGCCGAAAATGTTATAAATAGAGATCTCGTTGTTGATGATCGTTCCCATGAAACCCTGAGTGAGTTTATATAGTTTGATATTTTAGGCACAAGATACTTCTCTCTGCTAAACGGCAATTTTCAATGAAATTATGAGGGGAGCATCTTCTTATATATATATGGCAATTTTTTTGGCTAAAATAAATTTACTGAATCTTTGTGTTCATGAAGTTTTGCACATTTGTTGTGTCGAGAATATGGCTTTTAAATTAGCATGGTCTAGTTGTGAAGAATAGCGGTTATTGAACTGATTAGCAGAAAGAGTTGGCATGATTAACACGTCTTCATTTCTTGACAATAGCTTTTTCGTATTTTTTATTTTCTTTAAAATATATATAACAAGAAATAAACTGATATATAATTCTATATGAGACATATTATTAATATCTGTGCAAAAATTTTTACTTTATTACAAAGATTATAATTGATCATCGGTAGATCATTGGTTATTGTCTGTTGCATCTTCCGAGCGCTATATTCTGATGGCGTTAGTCTATCAATTAATTATCCTAGTACATTTTTTAATACACAATCTTTATTTCAATAAAAAAAATTCAAATTGAGACAATATTGATTTCTAATGCAATTTTATTTTGTAATTATCTAAAATTCAATGCAAAGAATAACCGTAATAGAATAGATAAAATGGACATTAGTCATACATTTCAAAATAATATAATACTAACAAGTATAAGTTAGATAAATGTAATAATATTTATATTTTATGTGATAATATCTATTTATTAATAGTTTCCTCATTGTGCAAATCTTCGAGGTATTTCTCTGTTTCTCAAAACATCAGAGTTTACAATAATCTCTCTAAATATAATAAAGTGCGTGTTATAAACCGCAGTTTCCGCTGATGTATCATATCTCTAGACAGTCTCTGCACATTTCTTTATGCAGCCGAATATTGTCGCAGATAGAACTGCCGCTGATAAATGAAGCGTCTTTGTATAAAAAATCATTCAGCATTGCTCTTAAAGAATTAAAATTATATAATGGATGCCGATTTTCGAATACTTATATGTGTAATAATAACGCCTGTCTTAATTATTTTAAGTTTGATATAATAAATATGATATCATACACGCACAAATTACATTAAAAATGTATAAGAGAGTAATAATAATATTTATATTCAACGTATTAACATAAAATATATACAATTAAATTTGTTATTATAAATTACGAAGAGATAGGACAAAATTTCTTTACAACCATTAATCAAAATATGTTTGTAAAGATACAGAAATCTACTATAAATTACTTTATACAAAAATTTAAAATATAGCAAATTTTTTCAATTTCAAATAAGAAGATCTAAATCTCCCGTAATGCATTATATTAAACATATGTCAATTTGATCGTGGACGATGAGTTAAATTATTATCTGTCAGAACAGCGACCCCAAACTTAAGATAGAGTGCTATAGACCTCGTTGCTATCGGCAGCAACAGGTTTCTGATCATTAACACCCACACTTATTGCGTAGGAATTGTTGTCAGTGACATATCTCCAGAGTTTTGTTTTCGTCTTGTTTGTTGAGATATCCATTTCTGTTAATCTTATTGTTCATAAATTATGCTGATTTCTTTTTTATGGATAATATATCTCTTTAAAATTAATTACACATATAGTTTTTACTTTATTTAGTTTCACTTGATAATGTTAATATAATACATGTAATATGTAAAACAGTTTTACTTAGAAATCGCTGTAAAAGAAAAAATATTTAGTAGTATATCTTAAGAGATATCTTTATTATATATTATAATTATAAAATTATAATTTCGCGATTTAATATATATTTTATCTAATCATAGTTGAAAAAGAAACGACAAAAGATTATACTTATTTCTTAAAAAGTATGAATTTTTACATTTGTGAGAGAGAGGAACATATCGAATTGTCGTTAATATTTGTATAGTTATTGAGCTACTAAATATATTCTACTTAATCTATATATAATTCGTATTAGACACATTATATCGCTCATAAGTACATGCTTATTTATTAATACTTTGCAACTTTTTTACTTAAAAATTTTAGTATGATTTGCAGATATATTTGACTATTAATATTAAAATAAATTACTCTGTATATACTTATGAGCGATAATATATGGTTATGGATATATGTACCCTCTAAAAAAACTTTTTTTTGAAAAGGTTTTTTTAGAGGATTTTTTTCATTTTTTTTTTTTACGGTAGTTATGACTTGACTACCGCTCTACCGCATCGCTTGATAAATTGAATGATGTATGTTATACTATGTTCATTTTGAGGAACACATCTCATCGCACTGGAAGAAATATAAATTTATTATGAACTGTATATATTTAACGAAATTAATATTCCGTTCTTCTGATAACTAACATACATACTGCCCGAATTTTCGAAACTACAAGATATTAATTATCTATCTTGTTATATGTACATTTTGAAATACTTAATACTAGTTTGCAGTCTTCTCGTTAAAAATGTGTACGTATATCACGACTCATGTTTAGCCTTGATATTTTTAGGTGCCAGATAATTTTACTTGCTAATACATTTTTTAAAATACAATATTATATGAAGAGAATAAAACTTTGTGTGTATGGCGAAAAATAAGATATAACTTAAAAATTGTTTCAAGTTTTTTGAGTAATTTAAATTCTAATAATATTTTTTTCCAAAACAAAATATTAATAAGATTATAATACTAAAAAAAATATATACGGCTTCTACAAAAAAAGATTTAGTGCATCTGTAATTTCTTGATGACCTCAAAGTGATAGAAAGTATTTGATTATTGTACTATTTACAGTAAAACTAATAAATTTCTATTTATATTTTTTTGTCAAATGTCGAATTTTGTAGCCCGAAAGTATCATGGCATTTAATATGATGAGCAGGATTATATATTTTAAGCAAAATAATATGCCATAAAAGAATCAAACGAAACTATTATCCATGAACAATTAATGAAGACTTAATCCTAAAACGGCATTATAAGTATGAAATACCCGGAAATTTTTTTTATCGTTGCATTTTTTTTTTTTTTTTTTTGTTTTTTTTTTTTTGACGGGGGGGAAATGCATTTACGCATACCCCGCGGGCGGGCGTTGCTCCGCGGGGTTATGTGGGACTCGCCCTGCAAGTTCCGCAGGGAATACCCACTAAAACCCCCCCGGGTGTCCATCTCGGCGTATATGTCTGGGAGTGCGCGGGAATCGCGGTCAGCATTCTTCCGCTCACCCCCAACCGCCACCTCGGGAATTTTTTTTTTCGTTTTATTTTTTTTTTTTTTTTTTTGGTTTTGTTTATCTTACTTATTGTAGTTTTTTTATTAATAAGGATAATAAAATTTTTTGCCGCGCTTGTATAATTTTTACTGCTTTTAGATAACGATAAAAAAAATATGTTTCAATATGTGTCATTTTTATGAAAGTTATAAGAAGTCAAAGTTAGTTCGGATATGCCATATCCATGATATCGTTCTTGTCATAAAGCTGATATAGTATCATTGTAGGGTTAAGTTAAGATATGATGCTGTAGTCCACGTGGTTATCAGCAGTTGCAGATGTCTGGTACTTGTAGATATCCGATCGGTTATAGTTATCGCACAGGAATTGAATGTCAATATTTACGATGCTTTATTCTTGTTCGCTGTTTAAGCGAGATGTGTTTTCATTCGTCAAATCGTGTTCAGATATTTCTGCTGTTGGATCGCTCTTGACAGTCCGCACCACTAGGGCTTCTTCCGCGTAATTAGTAAATTTCTCCAAACTAATCGCACATGTAGCTGGTATTATTTCCTTTTTGTCGTATTTTCTACTGATCGGATGCGTGTCCTTCTCCGACTTGCACGCATCCTCCAAGAAGTTCTCTCGCGAGCAACACTGGGAGGAACTGCAGTGTTCCCCGTGACAACGAATCAGACAATCAGTTTTCTCCATATTCGGTTTTATCTGATGACACAAATCATTATCCGTTGAAATGATTTTAAAGATAGAAAGACGAAGTATTAATATATTCTGCGTACCTTATGAAATTCTGGCTGTATAGTAACCTGCGTAATGCCCATTTCGACAAAAAAGGCGGTGACTTGATCCGTGATACTAGCATAAACCTGATGGAAAAAAATCGGGATATTTTTAACGTAATAAACGAATAAATGAATCTCTTTTACTTATTTATTTTGATCGGCATCGTTCAAATCAACGTGAACAAAGAATTGTGCGAGAAAAGATAAATTTGAAGGAAAATAATTTACGATATCCATATTAACCATTAATTATCGTGTAATATTTGTTCTGTAAAAAATCTGTGCGTATACTTAAATTAATCTCTCTTTGCATACATAAACTGTGCAAATGCTGCTGAAATCTTTTGTGTAACCTCAATCGTTGATTTTTCCTCTCATTCTTGTTAGCATAATTTAATAATATATATATATATATATATATATATATATTTTGTTTAATTAAAAAAAAAAATGTCGAACTAATATTTTTTTCACTAAAAATTATTAAGTAATTTCTATTAAATGTAACTTATTTTATAATAAATCAATTTAGCTTGTGATTTGATTTTCCTTACCGTTGGATCTAAAAATATGATATGTGCTGTAGAAATGATTTTTTCTCCTGCTAATTGCCATACGTGTAAGTCATGGACATTCACGATACCCGGAAAAGCTTGCAACAATTCTCTTTTGAGAGAATCTATGTTTATATGATTTGGAATTGTTTGAAGCAGAATTAAACCTGATTCTTTCACTATAGAAAGAAATAATGAGAAAAAGAAAGGAGCTGATTATTTTCAAGAATTAATATATTAGTCACAGGACAAAAACAAATCTCTAACTAATTATATTATTTTTTTTTTTATACAAGTAAGTATCACATTTTACATTATCTTATTATTTTGGATTTATTAAAGAAAATATACTCACTGTATGGATAGCAAAGAACGAATAGTGAAATTGATGAAATAATGGCAAAGACTGGATCAATGTATTTGGCCACATCGGAATCGGTGAAATAAACTAAAATCGATACTAGTATGACGAAAACGCATCCGAGAACATCCCGACACATTTCCCTAAAGCCTTGGCTTTTTGGTATTGCCAATGGACTTCGCCTAGTTTGTGCCGACAACTGTTGCTCGCCATCCTTTCTTTCTTGTGAATTCACATTTCTAAAATATCAAATACTTGGTGATAATATGGATTAATTAATACGATTGGCAAATCGTATTCTGCCATTAAATAAATATGTACAATGAAATATTTCAAGAATTCTATATTTTGATTTGTTTTTGTTTACGAAGACATATTTAAAAAACTCTCTAACATTTAATATAATACATATAATACATACAACTGCACGTTTCAACTGGGATTTCAAAAATAAAAAATGTGTATATATACATAACTTTATCTCGCTTGTTACTTAATACAAACTCATAAAATGCTTGTCAAGTACTTAAAGAACGATTCAAATTGTGAGTGTGAATTATCGTGCATTTCTTGTTCTTCGACTGTTTGTAATTTGAATCTATCGAAAATTACCTGCAAAGTATTACGTCTCCTTTCTCAGTGACGTGCACGAAGATTCCCTGATTAAACGCGAATCCTCCGATTAAAATATAACATAAAACATTCAAGAGTATTCCAGAAGCACCGATGCACAGCACGGGCAACGGGTGATGCATTTCATCCAGATGATCGATGTGCACCAATGTCTGCAACGCCTCCATTAGTAGGGAGAAACAAAAAGATGCCAAAAACACACAGCAGACGAGCATCGTGACAATGTCGATTCTGGCCCATCCAAATGTGTTTTTCATTTTTCTGTCCGACCATGATTCCTGTAAAGCAAGTTTTTTACTTCTGAATTATTATAAACGAATTATAATAAGCGCTTATGAACGTGTTTTTGTAGCATGCTTTAAATAAAGGATTTTATTTTTTTAAATAGGACATTTTTAAATAATTGTTATTTATGAATGTTTTATAAAATTTTTACTAAAAATAATGTATATTGAAATCTCTTTTTTATGCAGATCTTATTTAAGAGATTCTTTTAAAATTTATTTCGAATTTTTATCATAAAGCTATCATGCAATGAATGCAAATAAAATAAACAAAACTGAAGTTATTATTATTAGTTTTTTTATCATTATAATTTTAAAATAGGACAATAATTATAGCTTTATACTCCAAAAGAAATATTTCATATTGCATCATGAAAATTTTGATACTTCAAGAATTTATTTACAGAAAGCAAAAGATATTTTTTTCTATGCAGATTAGTGATGACTTTAAACTTTTATATATAATATCTTATAATATTTATAATATTTTTGAGCGTACCTTCGTTTTCGTTGATAAAGATGTGACAGAACCCTGTTCCTCTCCGTTAATGCAAATTGATGAATTCCCCACTGAACTGCAATTGCTATTGCTACTGTACCTTTCTCGATAGCTATACTGCAAACAATGCGATTATGTGTAATTGCAAATTTTTTTCCGTAATATAAGATTACATCAAGATCTTGTATATCTTTATCAATTTCTAATAAGAACAATCGTGTATACTTTACGTTTCACTAAATTCAACGGAGTCATTATGAACTTGTCTCAATTATCGAAGCGACACATGTCAATGCAAATTTTTCTAGCTCTAGATTTTTTCGCATTTTTCTTCAAAAATATCCAAAAAATGAAAGATCGCTTATATCTGTTCTTGCAGGTTGAATATTATTTATATTATTAAACTTAAGAAGTTACATTTTATGTCATTTATTCTATAACAAAGTTAAGTTTTTTTCTAATTGACTCTTTTTCTCTAATATGTTTATAAAAACAATGATTACGTGAAGAAGAATCATTTGAAATCGCGATGGGCACGGAGTAGATTGAAAGCTTAATTACATCATTGTCATTTCATAAGCGAGACTTACGAATGATTTGCGGATTTTCGCACTTACCTTGATCGAGGCGATACAGCCGACGAGTGCCACGATGTTGCAGAGCATGTGATATGCGTTGAGGAGTAGAGTTAGCGAATGCGTCACATGACTGGCGATGATCTCGATTAAGAAAAAAGTCGTGGTAAAGAATAGCACCAGGTATAGCTGCACCGGTTGCAGCCTTCTGAACCACTCTTTCACAGCCATGACCCTGCTCGCAAAGTCACGTGGTGAACGTTTCTATTCTTTGATGATATATCGCGATAATATATGAAGAACTGTTATATTTCACGATCGCACAATATCACTGTGTAACCACCGAACCTTCCGTATTATTTGTAACTGCATTCGATTAATTTATTTACAGAATTTGTTTTGGAAACCTATAGAAAAGATAACTTCTCTGAATAAAGTTGTGTAAGTTTTTTTGAAAACTTCGGAAATATGTTAAAACTAGAACTGTATTGTGAGTAAAAAGCGCAATCATCTTTTTATTCGCAAAAACAACTCACATATTTACTTGAATAAACGAAAATTAATTTAGATCTTGATGTGCAGAATATATTAAATTATCTACTTTAAGTTATAGTTTGTCTCTTTTTATGTAAATTATAGTTTATATGCGAAAAAAAATTAAGTACGATTGAATAAGTGAATTAAAAAGACTCAATTTAAACGTTTCCTTTAATCGGTAATAAAGAGGACAAAAATAATCATAGCTTTTATAATAATGGAAAATACGTATATAAAAAGACGTATATTCATTGAGGGGAGATTACGCATTGTTTATGAGATCTTTCTCAAGCGACACATCATAAGACAATCTGCAAACTTTATACGTACTATTTAAGGAAACAAAACATGAATGCTAAATTTATCATGTTTGATAAGGCCATTAGCGAATGTGGTCAGTTTAAATCATCAAATTACATTGCGAATAAAGACTCTTTCTTATAAATAAATCTCGTCACTATGATATTTTAGTTAAAAATTTATACTTTTTAATTTAATCTTTTGTTATATACGCTTTTATTCTTTTTTTATTCGATATTCCGAAGTATCGCTTTTATATATTTTAATATCACAGGATTTTAAGAAAAAAAAAAATGTTTCGGTTATATTTAATAAAAAAGAATTAGATATATATAGAATTATGTATGTGTGTGTATGTGTATGTGTAAAATATATAATTTTTAATTTGACGTTACCTATATATGCACCCACATAAAAGTGCGCTCAATCACTCAATGCACATGTTGCTGCATTTAACAGCGAAACTTCGTAAATTGAATAATGTCTAACACGATTTTTTTAAGCAAATATCGCATATATATATATA
>NW_021848490.1:2878495-2882042 GCF_003651465.1 Formica exsecta | reverse complement strand
TATATATATATAGTGAAAGATTAATTAAACGTAATCTTTGCAATCTTTATGAATAAAGGCACAGCGAATTATCTTAATATTGTTTAAACTGGACAAGATTCACGACAATGTGGCTCGCCGCGGATAGACCGTCGAAGGAGCAGACACCCGACTGAACGGTGGTCGGCGAACGGACAAAATGATATCGGAACATGAAACGCTTAGGTGTCTCCGTGCTTGTTTAACCGTTGAACTCGATGACTCCAATGCTCAGAATGCATCCGACCGTTACAAGTTTTTCATCGGTTGTTAGATGGCCTCACATAAGAACGCGGTATTTGTGTCTGCACCGATAAAACTTCCACGAAATTAATCTCCATAGCTGTACACGACTATTAGTCACTGTCAATTCGCCAGATAATCTGCATTTCATAGCCACGGTCGTATTTGCCGTCTCAGACCTCTAAGTCCTAATCCGTATACCTGCTCGAGAACACAATTTTTGTTCCATTGCACGGACAGAATTTATCGCGGCGAACGCTCGTTGAATTGATAAATGAATAATTTATGATCGTCTCTAACGTTTACTTTATGAGTTTCTATCTCGTCCAAGAACGAAACAGAATTCTCGCCTACACAAGACGTTAATGTGATAGACGACGCAAGATCGTCTCTCTACGCGGCGCTAACCTTCGACAAGATAATTTAGCTAACCGTGCATGGATCCGTTTAATCGTTGCTGTCTACACTGTACACCGTGATATGTGTGCTATAATTTTGATGGATTGAAAAATTTGTGACGGAAAAGACGTGTGGACCGTTACTTAGTACATTATGAGCCGCACCGTCAAGAATTTGATTTAATCGATCATTATTTCATTTTACATCGTCATTTTAATGCAACTGTAAATACGATTGATTGTCATAAATCAAAATAATACCAAAAATGAAAGCAATACAATTTAAAATGTTCTAATCCCAAAGCACTTCAAAGGAATTACATTCTTCTTTGATAGAATATTTTACTCGGATAAGATATAATGTTTTGATTTCGCTAATGCATTAAGTATAAAACTATTTTAGTCTGCATTTTCCAAATTTGTGAGCCGTTTCTGATTTATAGCATCCAATCAGAAAATTCGAATTTGATTGCAAAAATGCACGACCGAGAACATACTTTTCACCGATGGCTCGTTCACCGTCGATCTAAATTGAGAGTACAAGCTTCGCGATATACACACATTACAATGACATACATCGACACAAGCAGCACAATTCATATAGCGTGTCACACGCACAGATCCGACATCTCTGTGTTAATTCTGGGAGGGGGTTATCAAAGCGTTAGTTGCGAACATCCGGGCGCGGTAATAGGCTTTGAACAACGAAATACCCGCTCCTCCAATCATTACCGTCGGCTTCATCTTGAATGACGCGAGAATCAACGCGAGATGATTGCACTGGAACGTTAAAATGCAACAAAATCATTGATAGAGCGATCTATCGATTCCGAGCGCGAACTTCGATTTTTCCCTCAAACAGATTGAGAGCTTCTGAAAAACATTGTGCCATGATAATTGTTATCTTATCAAAAGACTCACGCGTATAATCTATGATAACGATAATAAAAATAACGATATAAAATATGGAAAAAGTGATGAGGGCATCCCTTTTAATGTATTGCCGTCGAACTCGCGAGTTTATCGTTTCAAATTATATGATGTGAAAGGCGTCTCTTTGGAAAGTAAGTACTATATTAAATTATTTTACGCGATTTTTTACGAATTTAATTTGCTATCTACGCTCTAAGAAGAATTATGAATAATGTGTTTTTGTGTATGTGTGCACGCGTGCTTCCAATTCTCTCTCAAAACGCCTTATCATTACAGTGATGTTAAAAACTGTACTGACCTCTAAACTCTGAACTTCGATAAATTGTTAAAGACATCTATATGTGAACATATCGGCACTCTCTCTCGGCAACAAAAATGTAATTAACACGCTATATTTGATGTTTCGTGTCACTTTTTACGAACGATCGAGCCGCGAATTTCTAGAATGAACCGGTCAGGTCGCGAGATGCGCGCATATGGCAGGCAAACTAACGTGTGTCTCCGACCACGCGTGGATTATATCGGCTGACCATTGTGATCGCCGCACAAGTAAGTAGTAGCCGATAACTCGCCCTTATCTGCTCTCGTATCGATTAATCAAATAAAAGACTCGAACAGAATATATCATAATCACTGCCAGATAAATGTGAAGCTATGGAGAACGCATTCGTGATCAGCATTATCGGCGAATTCTTCTCTATAAGTCTCTATTACAAGATCATATACATACATTTTTATATTATCAATCATACATCTTATTTTACATAAGACGTTTTTATAATTGGATATATTATGTCTTACGTGTAAATTAAAAGTTCGATTGTGTATGTATTGCAAAAGAAATGATTAGAAATCTAAGTTTTAGCATCGAAAAAATAGATTCTCTTTTATTTATATATATCCTATTTTAAAATATATCAAGTCTATCGCAAATCGCGTTTGTCACGCGAATAGAAATCATAGATTGAGAATGGATAAATTACAAAATGGTTAAATGATTTGAAAAAAATTCTCTTATCGCGTGGAGCACAATGAGTTAGCCTTGTTGACATCGTCTGCGCACGATTAGCTTCCTTTTTCTGCTGCATGCACACAGCCATGTTCTCTTTCCGGAACATTGTTATCACAGAGTACTGTGATATAACTGATTTGCTAAAGCGAAAAAAATGAACATTAAGAATTTCACGTGCGGGTGTACGTTTATGATCTTTAGTTACTGTAAGCTTTTGCCTTTCATACTCGGCGATCATTGCTCGGTATAATTTTTGATAAGATTTATTTATCACAAGCGTGATATTATAATTAATTAATTTTTTTATGATCATTAACGCATCTCAAATATGTACAACTGGATATTTGTATCCAATATATGTTGTATTTGCGTGAATAAATATAAATAAATTCATTATAGATGAATCTTTAAAAAGGCAACAATTCTCTTGAAATCTTCCAATTTTAAATCTTAAAGTATTTGTTATTAAACAAGTCCAATTATGAATTATAATTTTATAATTATATAGATAACAACTTAACATGTTTTTGTAAAATTCTGATTATTTTTTATTTAAAATTTCTTAATAAGATATAATTAATATAACAAATTGAAAAATTTTAAATTTTCTGAAATTGTTTTGTGTTTTGAATTGAGCCATCGGGAGGTTTATTTTGTTATCGCTATAACAACTTTTTTAAACAGTCCTGATATTTTAAAATCCTTCCTATACGGTATCTTGTCATTTGACCGTTCTTATCCAAGCGATAGATACGATAAGCGATTGGCTAGCTACCATTCCCAGTGTATTGGGTAATTCAATTTCATTGACAATGCAAACGACGAACAAAACCCATACATTTAATTCTTCATAAATAATTTGCAATCCAAAACATAAATTCATTTTTAAAAAATATGTATATTATCAAATTTATTTATTACAAAAATTTATTTATATATTTAT
>NW_021848490.1:2860502-2878413 GCF_003651465.1 Formica exsecta | reverse complement strand
TATTTATTTATTTTTATATTTATCTATCAAATACAACTAACATCATGGAGAAGAGTGATTTATGATAAAAAATGCTGGGAGGAAGAGAATGTAAAATTTCTAGTTTTATAATGTAGCAATGTTTTATATATGTAGCATGTAATAAAAAATCAGAAATTTTATATAAATTTTCATTTTTTTATTTTTGTTTTCTATGCCACTCGTACAAAATAGAAATATGCGAATTGATGAACTATTTCAGTAGCGGTATCAAACCCGATTGTACCATACAGAGTACAGATGAATTATTTAAGTAGCGATATTGCTACTTAATTAAATATTTGCATTACATTAGATATTTGCATAAACAATACGTGTATAAATTTTTATTGAGCATATTATATGCCATTGTTGCAATAATCTGTATTACACGAAAAGTGGAACGTTGCATTAATTCTATCACAAAGACTTTCTAAGGAGAAACTTTAATTCACGTAAATTCAACATATTCACAATTAACTGATGTTTACTAACAAACTGATATTTTGTCTGCATAAGAGGTCAGCGATCAGTTACTTTCTAGCAAATAATAAAGTAAGGAGAAATTGTTGTCATTTAGATATGCTCAGTAACGCATAATAACGATATTTTCTGTTTAGATCTTGCCGCATACACAGTTTATGAATATGGAAAGTAAATATGCAATGTGATAATTATTCACCGAAGAAATTCGAACAACAGTTCGTCTGATTCACGCAACGAATTCCTCTTCCGCACCTTTTCCTCTAGCTTTTCTTCTTCAAAAATTTTTCACATAGAAAATATCTTATATCTATAATTTATATAACCATCGCGCATTTTATATACAGGGTGTTAAAAAAAAACCATTCAATATTTATATAGTATGGTGTGTCCTATCTACCATATAAATATTGAATGGTTTTTTCGAATACTCTATATGTATATATAAGTTTCTAATAAAAAGTATATTTTCCGTGTTTTGTAAAAAATTAGATATCTTGACGTGAGCTTGTACGTGAGCTTTGTACTTTTACCAATTAATCTTTAAAAAAACAAACTTGATAAACGCGATGCGATACTAATTGAAGATCAGCAGTCCATTGTGAAAAATGACATGCAGATATAATACAAAGCTTCAATATAATTCAACGGAAGATAATACTGAGAGAGTTTTATACTTGCTTTTAATAAATCGCAATTTTTCGCAATTTACGAAAAATATCACATTTACTTATCATTTTAATATAATCATTAGTCAGGGATGCGGCCTCGCAATGATTTCATTAATATATTATGCATATACTGTAGCGGCAAACGAATAGTCTCTTTTTTATAAATATTCTTCAGAATTTTTTAAAATCTCGATATAAATCTCTTTAAATATTTTTATATAATACAACATATTTAAACAAATATTTTTATATAATTTGTTTAAAACTAATCGGAAATAGAAGATTTTTCTGATTTATTTAAAATCTGTATTAGCCACATTTCTGTCATGTTTTACTTTTTGCAGGATATCCTACTGATTTCTCTTACAAGGATTAGAACCAGTATAATCTTGGCAAATTTAATTTTCTGTAAATATTATATATTTTACGTATGAATATTTATATTATTTAAATATATAATTTATATATAATAATATATAATTTATATTATCATGATTAATATCAATAGAAATCATTTAGATTTAGTATGTCTGCGGCAATGAAAGATCATACCGGTATTGAGAGATTCAATCCTTGCCCTAGCACAATAAAAATGAAAGTCGCTAATCGACACTATTACCTTTCAATGTGTGCCTGGCGATGAAGTGGTACGTCTGTGTGCATATAATTGAAGAACCCACTAACTCAAATCCATCCGAACTTGACCACTTGACCACATCCGTTTAACTCATAGCTTTCACACGTGCTATGCTCGTTCAATTACGATCGCTTACTCGTAAAATCCATATCACGGTCAACAGGCATCGCGGAAAGCGACTTTAGAATATTTTATTGGTAAGAAACACGAGGGCGCTTACCTAACGTAATATTTTTCATCCAAACGCGGACGAGAGAAAGACAAAACGACGCTCATCCAAATGCGCGTCTCTTTTAGCGACGAAATCCTGATGTCCCCTTGCATCTTCGCGTGTCAGCCCTGCTTCCACTGACGATATCCGCTTCGGCGATGTCATGCACACGGTATGGTAAAGATATTACGCGATATTATATATGCACGCTATCCTCCTTTCCACGACGATCCCCATCATTAGAACCGAGGAGAAACGAGAGAAGATGTTGAACTACATACGCATGATTAAATGCCTCAAGTTTGTAGCAGCGAGACATTCGATTTTACCTACTTTGATAGCTCCATTTTTCCGGTAAATTAACGAGGGATTAAACAGCGAAAGTAAATGCGACTGCTTCTGTTTCTGCGTATCAAACTTTGATTTCTCTCTGTCTAATTCAAAATAAAACTTGTAGTTTAAAAAAAAAAAAAATATTAAAATTCTCTATAAATAAATTATTCTTTGTTGTAAAAGATTTTGTGTGCCAAAGTTAATATCGCTGAAAGAATACTTAAGGGTACCATCTAAGATATCAGACGAATATATAAAGAATATTTTATGTATTTTCTCCAAAAGTATATTGTTTAGAAAAATAATTTACAGACTTTTATATGTGACAAGACTTTAATCATAAAACAGGCAATCACAAGAAGAATACGAAAGAAGAGAACGCATTTATATACAACATATTTCTTACAATATTGTTGTTAATTGACATCGGTTATCTCTTCTCTAAATGATGTAAATTAATCATTTGACGAGATATTAATAGTTGACTGTCGTTATGATATCTGACTTAAAATCTAGATGTTGGTTCATAATGTTTGCTGAAATTATAAGCGAATCCGTGTTCTCACAACGAAGTTAATAGAAAGTTAACTACTATAGCCTTGTTAGTTTCATAATAAAATCGAGGATTGCTTGTTATGATCATGATATGCTTGTTCTCCCCCCCCCTCCCCCTCCCCCGCTGGCATAATACAATATTGTTGTTACCGCTGCCTTGCAGTTTCCATTCGCTTACTTTCAAGAATAAGAATGAATTATTGCGATAAATATAGCAGAAAAATATTTTCTATCAATCATTTGTATGCTTCAACTTTCAGAAAGTAGTACTCGAATTTTGTATATTTGATTTGTATAATATATGTAAACGTATTTTTTTTAAATTACATACATTAGATGAATTACGAATATCAAAAAAATTGTTTTGTGCTTAAATTTAAATATTAAAATTGAAATTGTTAAAAATGATTTACATATTTGTACACATGTCAGACATATGTTAGAAGAAAATAACATGGTAATTTAAAGATGGATTTTGTAAAAAGTGAAATATTAAAAATTATCGTCTAACAATGATACTTATCATTACACATATCACATTAAACACATATCGAAAATTTTTTATATTGATTCTTAATTTTTTTTACAGGGTCATCGTACATATATATACATGTATATATTAACATGTTCAGCATAACAAATCAAGTAATGGATGTAAACATAGTATACTATGTTCTAATTTTTGAATCAGTTTCTATCGGATCGATAAGTTTATTAATTAATTATGTGGAACCCTATTTACCTATTTTTATATCTCGTGGTTTTCGCTTTGGGAAGTGTAGCTCGAAGACTCATCACGCTTTATTAACAAAACTCGAAATACCCAAAAAGTAAGTTAAAAAAAGTAAATAATAATATAACTCTTTGAAAATGAAATAATAATTAGGAACCAATAAGAACTAGAGTGCAAATTAACGATGCATATATTAATATTCTCTGAATATATCTAGAAAATTAATTCTTGAAATTTAATTGTGTGTCTTTCTTTTTCTCAATTTGAAATTATTTTTCATATTATATCGTTTCTAATCGAAGAGAGTGTACTACGCGCACAATTAAGTTCCAAGAGTTTAATTTTTAGAAACATTTGATGATTACGTATCGACAACCTGCGCTTTAATTCTCTTGATTAGCCGTTATTATTTATGTAATAAGTTAAAACATATAAATAAATTTCTTTTTTCAAAAAATATTATATAACTTATCGTAATTATTAAAAGCGCTTTCTTTTCTACTTAATGCTTTGGCAATATCTATAAGTTCAATTATTTTGAATTTTTAGACGGTTTGGACATTTTTATATAATCTCTGGACCAATACTGTTATTTTTATTTTACTTTGCATTAAACAAATATTTCTATAATGAAAATGCTCCCGAAATTGTACTTTCATTATTGGATATATTATTTGGGACATCAAGAAAGGCTTTAGGTATGCATTTGCATTATCTGGGAATTATTAATGTTTTATAACAAATTTATATATATGTATATGTAAATGTGTGTATGTAATTATCATTTTAGTACCAGTGGAAAGTATAATTCTGGCTATTTTCGTGTTTTCCATACATATCTGGAAACGAATATGTGAAATGTATTATATTTGTGTATTTAGCGATCAAAAAATAAATATATTCCATTATATACTTACATTCTTGCATTATATAACGACATTAGTATCTTTAATTGGGGAGTCTGAAGGATTTGTTAGAGGTATATCCTTATGTGAAAATTTCCAGATATATTAAACATGCTATTTTTTTGTGCGATTTATAATCTGTAATCTCTTTCTTGCCAGACTCGCATACGGATTTGTCCTTGCATAAATTGACAATTGCACAATTGGTGTATGCATTTATATTTTTATGGTCAACATATATGCAACTTGAAAGTAATTTTATTCTTGCAAGATTGCGTAAGAATCAATATGGTGATGTTGTGACTAAAGAGCACAAAATACCGATCGGCGGACTATTTAATTATATATCAAATCCGTTGCAACTAACGGAAATATTAATGTATTTAATGTTATCTGGAATCCTCTGGCAAGCTTCTACATTTCATTATGTCACTCTTTTTGTTATAATAAATCAGGTATGAAACAGCGAGTTTTATATTTCTCTTTTTTTCAATAATGTAAATTCAAAGATGTAAATTATTTTTATCTTTTCGCAGATTGAATGTGCAATTTTATATGATCAATGGTATCGAAACACTTTCAAGAATTATCCAAAAGAGAGAAAAATTTTGATTCCTTACATCTGGTAATTTAAAACATGTATCTTTAACTTAATGTTTTTTAGCATAAGTTATTAATATTTATATTATATAAAATATACACATCTTTAATTTTTTTACATTAAATTTTTTGTACATTAATTATGTTAAAAATAAACGAATAAATAAATAATCATGTGTTACACATATTTTTTTACATTTATCATATTCATTATTATGTGCGTATGTATACGAGATGAAATGAGAGGAGTAGTTGATCAACATTGATTATTACTTACTATTCTATTATCACAAGAATAGCAAGGCTCTTCTGGTAACGTAATAATATACCATATATGTGCTTTCATAATTCTGTGATACTTATTATCACCAGAGTAGCAAAGCACTTCTGGTAATGCAGAAATATACTATAAGAAGATTCCAATTGTATGTTCCACTAATTTACTATAATATGTTGAATCGAAAGGTATAATGTCAAAAGAGTGTGCTTTCATAATTCCGTGATACTTTTATAAAATTGTAAAATTTGTAGTAAGTTTTTTCCTATAATAAAATATTGCTTATATGTAACAAAATGAAAAATAGTTTACTACAGTGTAATCATGTTGATTTTGTTATCTAAAATTTAATAATCTTATTGCAGGTGATGGAGACACCAAACAGCGCGTCTATATCTGCTAAAATCGCCGAGGAAAGTGTAACCGTACGTATTTTTTCAGTTATTTATAAAAACTAAGATATTCTTTTTTTCTTATGATAGTTCCAACGGCTTTTCTATGATTGTTTGTTAAATAAAAAATTAATTTTTGATTATCAGACAAAACTAATCTCCATTGCTGACTTTCACAATATCATACCTGCATTTGCTGTAAAATTTTATACTAATATGGTCGTTCATTTGTAAATCCATTTGCAATTTCGTTACACACAGTGTCATGAGAACATCAAAGGCTACGTAGAGCCTAGATTCGAGTGTCCCATTTGTCTAACATGGCTACGCGATCCAGTTTTAACATCTTGCGGACATAAATTCTGTTCACAGTGCATTTATACTTGGCTTGAGTAAGTTGTATTTTATTTCAAAATCATTTATGTGTCAAGATCAATTTATCATTGCATACAAGTTAATTGTTGATCATAAATTATCAGGAAAGAAGGTGCTTGTTGTCCAGTCGATAGTCGACCCTTGAGATGTGGGAATGATCTCTTTAGAGATCTTTATACTAGTAGAGAGATTTCTCAGAAACGTACAACTTGTCCTTATCAGCAATTTGGTTGCCAAGTAGAATTATCTCCTGTGGATATGGAAACACATATCAGTCAGTGCACTTATAGAAGAAATCTTCCAGAATCTCAAGGTATATTTTACATATAAAGTCAAAGATATAAACTGTTCCAATTTTCTTTTAATGTATTTTGATAATTGTTCGGCAGTACAAAATACCAATAATGCAATGTCAGAGGAATCAAAATTATGGGATCCCCCTCCAAAGAATGGGACACAGATTGCAAACGAAGAAGAACCTTCTCCCGATTGGCAACAGTTGCTCAAGTATTTTAAATATAAATTATATAGATACTGTGTTTTCATATTACATTAAAATATATGTAAAAATTATAAACTTTACTTCTAGAAATCTGTATGAAAGGATAGTAGTCTTGGAACAGGAAAATCGCGAGCTCTCTATAACAGTGTCTAATCAGAAAAATCAGCTTGCAATTATGTATCTACGAAATTGCAATGGAATTTACATATGGAGATTACAATCCTTCCAAGAGAAACTCACGGCTATGATTAACGATCCACTAAAAATGTTTTATAGTCCGGGTTTTTACACGAGTTCGAATGGATATAAGATCTGCGCCAGAATTAATATATCCTCTAAAGACTCGAATTATCTATCTTTGCTTTTGCACATTATGAAATCGGAGAACGATGATGGTTTAGACTGGCCGTTTAATGGCACAATGCACTTTGTATTAGTACATCCGCAAGATTCGGAGAAAAATATATGCGAAATAACATCGTCGAGACCAGATCTCGAAGCGTTTCGAAAACCCACGTGTGAATTGAACAAACGTAGCTTCGGTTATACCGAATTTGTACGCATATGCGACATATCCAATTTTCTGCAAAATAATAGTTTAATTTTTAGAATAGAAGTTCGCGCGCACAATTTAACATATTCTTAATATGAATATGTATTTAGAAATATTTTTTGCTATCTTGCTAGTTTAATATCGTAGTATGTTAAAGCTAATGCTAAGTAATCATTGTAAACTAAAACGAAGAATAATCACATTTTTCTTACAAATATATAATATATATATATATATATGAATATAATGTTTTATCGATCCATAATAAAATATTTTTTTCTTTAAATGTATCTTCATCATATTTGACCTTGTTAAATACATATATATTATATAGTTTCCCTATTTATTCTGCAGCTATATTGAATTATGATGTTAGAAGCGTGTAACATTTTTCTTATAAAAAATGTCGAAATAAATTAATTCATTCATATGTACTATTCGCGCTTGATATAGTACAAGTTGCTAACATACGCCGAAATTACTATTTATTATCCTGTATATTAGTAAATGCATATCTAACTTAATCTCTTTGTATGCGTCCTATATTTTCAGTATGAAATTTACAGCAATTGATTTCTCTAGATTTACAATTATTTATTGCTCCTTACACACAATCAGAAAAAAAATTGTTAGTATATTTTATTAATTTATACAATTTATTTGTCAAATCTATTTATATATATATATGTGTGTGTGTGTGTGTGTGTGTGTGTGTATTTACGAGTTCGCGTATAAATACAAAACCTCTAACAAGATATTCTCTATAGCAAAAAAGTATTATGTTATCGCAAGGACACCAGGATAACACGTACGATGTCAGTAGATTTTAATGAGTCTAAAAGGTAAGTCGAAAATTAAAATGTCACAAGGACTAGAAACTTTTTACATTCTTTTCTTCCAGCATTTTTTATCATAAATTATTCTTCTTCATGATGTTGCTTGTGTGTGATAATTGAATATTATCAGCTATCAAACACAAGTAACATAAAGTGATAATTACATCGAAAGTAGACAGTTAAATTTTTATACTTAGCTATCAAACATAAATAATATTATCGAGAAGAGTAATTTATGATAAGAAATGATGGAAGGGAAAAAGAATATAAAATTTCTAATGTTATAAATAGCATGTAATTGAAAATAAGGAATCTTATGTCAATTTTTATTTTTTTACTTTCGTTTTCTAAGCTCCTCGTGTAAAATAGAAATGTGCGAATCCTTTTTCAAAATAGAAATATGAAATGAATTTCAGTAGTGATATCAAACCCGCTCGTACGAATAAATAAATATACCGAGTAGAGTTAATTATTTAAGTAGTGATATCACTATTTAATTAGATATTTGCATTGTATTAGATATTTGCATACAATATAAATGTTTATAAATGTTTGTTGAAGCAAAATTATATGCTATTGTTACAGCAATCTGTATTGCACACCTCTATTCTTTGTTGGCCACCCTGCTAATTTTAACCGTCGGTTTATCTTATTTAGCCGGACTCGGTGAAATTGGATCTAAAGGAGAAAGTACAGCTCACCTAAATTCATCATATTCATAGTTTCCTCATCAGTTTACAAACATTACTAACAAAGAAATGGATATAAATATTATACGTTATGTTTTCATTTCATCTGCATTGATTATGGTGTTATGTGGATTACTATCCAAGTATATACATGCTTATTTACCTCTAACTATAGCAGATATTTTGTATAGCAAATATGTTGCCACAAAGACACATAATATGATATTAACCAATTTTAATGTGCCCAAAAGGTAAGTTAAAAATTAAAATATTACAAAAATAATTACTATACAATTTATTGTATATTTAATAATAAATTATATTATTAAAAATATTTTTTGAAAAAATAAATTTTATATATGTATATATATACACACGCTTTAATAAGTAAACATTTTTAAATGTTCTTTTTTAGATGGTTTAGACATTTTTATATTTTTTCTGGACCAGCATCAACTATTACACTTTGTTTAATTTTGTACAAATTTCTGTTGAATGGGAATATACCTGAAATTGTATTTGCATTATTGGATATGTTATTGGGAGCATCAAGAAAATCTTTAAGTGTGCACTTCTTTTATGTGGAAATTATATTATCAATCATCTAGAAATGTATATATGTGTATAACTATAGTTGATTATTCTTTTAGTACCAGCAAAAAATGTAATTCTAGCCATTGTTATATTAAATATACAATGTTGGAAAAGAGCTTATGAGACATGTCATGTTAATGTATTTAGCGATCAAAAAATGAATATAAGTACTTATTTGATTGGCTTTATACATTATGCAGGAATATTTCTATGTATAATAGGCGAATCTGAAGGATTTATTAGAGGTATATTTTCGAAAATTTTCGCAAATATACTGTCTTTTATCAATTCATAAAAATTGTTTTAATTCCAGATTCACATACAAGTGTAATCTTGTACAAATTAACAACCATAGAATTAATCTGTATGCTTATATGTTTATGGTCATCATACATGCAACTTAAAAGTAATTTTATTCTTGTGGGATTACGTAAAAATCAACATGGCGATGTCATAACTAAAGAGCACAAGATACCATTTGGTGGATTATTCAAGTATATATCAAATCCATTGCAACTTACAGAAATAATTATATACATAATGTTATCTGTGATTCTTTGGCAAGCTTCTACATTCCATTACATCACTATTTGGGTTATAACAAACCAGGTACAAAGAATAACTCTATGTATTTTTTCCTTGTCTTGATAAAAGCTAAGAATACAAATAATCTCTTTTTAGTTGGAATGTGCAATTCTGTCCCATAAATGGTATCATACAACTTTCAAAAATTATCCAAAAGAAAGAAAGATTTTAATTCCTTATATCTGGTAAGAGAGAGAAATATCATAGAAGAACCAGGCATTTATATATCATTTTCTGAGGATAGCACACACACACACACATATATGAATCAATAATTGATATATGTATACATGATCTACTATATATGTATATGTAAATATATTTATAGTTATTATATGTTAATGAATAAAATGCACACTGAATTAAGAGGTTCAATAAGTTTTCACTATTGTATTAATTTAAATACATATTTTCATATAATAGCGCTTATTTCAAGAACAGTAATATTAAATATGGATTTTTTTACATTACATACAATACAATAAAGATATTGATACAACAATTATAACAATATATAATTTTTTACCCTTTATTTGTGTAAAATCTTCTTGATTTCCTATTCCATACCAAATTGCCAAATGTTTCGCATTATAGTGGAAAATGTATGAAAATGTTTTTTCTATACGTATCTAGTTATTTGAACAATAAGCTGAAACAGACAAATTATTCTTCCCTGGGATACGAATGTAACAACAATTCTTACAAAGATTGAAACATGAAGCATGATGATATTGTGTGATATATCTTTTTTCAATATTTCCAACAATATCACCATGCTCCAACATAAAATGTTTATATTAATTTATATCTAGATAAAATGTTTTACATACATACCTATATGGATAGCCTTGTGCTTTGTTCCTAAATATTGATAGAAGAAGACTAAAGAAAATTGCAACTAATCCCAAACCTATCACAGCAAATATCCTGCGCTTTTTAACATCACCTTTACGAGCAGCAGCCTCAGTCATTAGAATCATTCCTAATACTACTGCTCCATCTTTTCATATACAATTAAGGTCTATGTTATAATATAAGTGCAAATTCAATTTTCTGTATCTTTATATAGATCTTTTTTAAATGAAGTAATTTCTTAAAAAATTTATAGAGAAAAAGGATACTTATAACCATAACAATGTAGGTTTCTAATACAAACTGTCCTTGAGAAGATCCATGAATATAAGCTACATTTCCATTTGGTACCTTGTGGATAAAAGGTGGACCTCTAATATGATTCCACATTTGTCCAGATGTCATAGTTAAACTGAAGAACTAGAAACGCAAGTAAATCAAAATTTTTGTTTAAAAAGTAACAAAAAAATTTATATATATATGTATAATCATAAAAAATATACCTACCAAAGCACCAAGACCCCAAATGGTTTTGTTATAAATAAAGTCCAAGTTGTTACGTCTCAGATATAGGAAACCTCCTATGAGAACTAACAACATTACTACTGCTACTGTGCCAGAGTAATTCGGTGGTCTAAATACCCTGATCTGTAATTAAAAATATATATAAAATATTACTATTACAAAATTAAATAAAATAAATATTACAAATAGCACGATTTCAATGCAATGAATGTGACATATTGAAAAAACTGTAACAGTATTACCTGAATATCCGTACGTTCACCAATCCATTTTGCTATCGCTTCTGCTGCAAATCCTACTCTCTGGATATCCATAGTATCAGCAGGCTTTGGTTTCCCTTTGGGTGGAAAATGCATATACACCGGTGCAGTGTTCAACTTCATCTATAATCAGTTCTGCGTTAATCATATTCTCTAGCAGTTTTGTAAATATTTTTTGCTTACCAATTGAAACACATCCGATCCTTCATCAAAGTCAATAGAAGCAAAGAATAACTTGTTGGAGTACACCTGAGAGTATCGAAATGAATTGGCTACTATCGTAAATTCATCATTGGCATGCCTAAGATTATGACAAGAACAATGATTTAATACATTTATACTCTCTGTAACAGTCTATTCACGAGAATAGATACATGTCAGTTTACCTGCAAATCTGACATTGCCTCTGAGGTGCCATGGCAGTAAACATAACTACAATAGAATAATTTCTCGGAGTAGCTTTGATATATTGTTTAAATTTTGGCCCATTGAATTTCAATACTGATCTCTTCATAGCCATTTCCATCAGTTGTTGCACACGCTCCGTCAAGGAGGAACCTTGATTCTGTGAGGAAAAAAAAATAATATTTTAGAAACACATGTGGGGAGACTTGACTTGCAAATAATGGTGAATGGAATATCAAGAAATCCTCACGTTTTTCGTTCTGTACTGACAGGCGACATAGCCTAAGCTCAAAACGAATAGAACCAGGAATGTAATATAAAGTTTATACTTCATCGCGAACGAAAGATTAATATACCACGAAATTTACAACGAGAAACAAGACCGGCGATCACAATATGCATTAACTCGTGTTAGCAGCCATTGGTATATTGATAATCGCGTGGACTACGATATTGTGCGAAGCCTTATTGGTCCATCGAATACAACGTGGCATTTGACATATTTCACGTGTTATTCCTTTTACAGTATTTAGACCTGCATTTTCGCTTGTAATTGTTAAAAAGCATAGAAAGTTAATAAATATCTTTGTTTTGCTTCCACTTTACATATTTGAAATATTTTCCACAATTTAGAGTTTATATCCAATATTTGCAGGAAGGAAATAGGAGAGAGAGAGAGAGAGAAAGAAAAAAAATATTACAAGAAAATATGCTTAATTCTATTAATAATATATAATAAAAATAATTGGATAATAATTTATCTAATAATCGAATAATTCATAAAATATTCATATTCTCCAAAGTGCAGTGCAATTTACACTATGCATCTATGCAAAGTGCAGAGACGTACGATGACGCAAGCAAACAGATCCACCGCTGATTGGTCGCTTGCGCAACGGGCACGCAACCTATACGACGAATCGCCAGCATTCTCGCGGTTCGTAACCGTCATTTCAAATCGAATATAACCGATCCGGCGACAAGTCGTGTCAAGAGTCCTGGAAGCGAGCAGTGTTCTGTTCGATGCGATAAAGCGCGGGTCGCATCTCCTTCCTCGCTCAAGCGGGGTACGTGACGTAGAAGACCATCAACGGTAAGAAAAAAAAAAAACGTTGATCGGTGCCAACGGCCATTGCTTCTTATCGTGCGCGTTCCCCTTGGTAACAAACTCGCAGAGCGAATTTGGATTTGTTGATTAAAGAATATACACGCACGATAAGGCGATATGTCTTTCTCCAAGGCGAGGATACAACGGTTCAACGAACTTGGAAGTAAGTTGTTTGTTGTAACAGGTAACAAGGACTTGTTGTGTCGACAGTGTGTGGCTTTTATTGGTTGATTAATCCTGCTTGACAGTTTCTTATTTATATTTATATACCTAGAAGAGAATGATGGAATTCTATCTTCGATTGCACATGTGTTTTTCGGACACTGTAAAATATATATAATGCATGGCGTCTTGACGGTTTTTTTTTTCGAACGTGTTTTTATCAATATATACGGTGGTGTAGTTATATATTCGTTGCTTTTTTAATTCTTATAAATTTTTTAAAATAATTAACAATACAGTTTTTACTATGAGGTTTTTTTTTTTAATGAAATGCTTAATTAATATCTATGTCAATATACAATTGATTGATAAGATAAACTTTTTTTTATTGCATCAAATTTCTTTAAAATGAGCTTAAAAAATTATATGAAATTTGTCTTTATAATATTTTGCGTAATTGTGTTAATGTATAATTTCGAATATGTATGTGGCGGGAAAACCTTGATGCCGAGAGATAGAGACATATATATTATATGTATATTCATTTACTACACTACGCTCGATAAATTTTTTTTTTTTCCGTTATAAATTAAACTAACATTCTAATGGAACTGATATTATTATTATGTGATTGTATTGCATTGTTCTGTATTTTTTATTTTTTTTATTAAAGTAAAAAGTTATACTTGCATGAAGAAGTATTGAAACAAATATTTATGTTACAAAACGTTTATGTTTATAAAACGCATTTGTATGTCGTTTTCTTATATCTATTTGTGCATTTTGTATTTTTCCAGGTTTACCCATTTTGCGTAATTGTGTTAATGTATAATTTCGAATATGTATGTGGCGGGAAAACCTTGATGCCGAGAGATAGAGACAGAGAGAGAGAGAGAAAGAGAATTCCACATATGTGTGTACATATGATATGAAATATGAAACTTTAATAGATAAGAATATATGGGGTGGACGCAAAGTTCGTCTCGCTTTTGCATCAACTTTTACGCTTTGTATATATATATATATATATATATATATTATATGTAGGAGATATCCTGAATCAAAAGATTCAAATATCCCTTTAATGATTAATTTCTTAGGTTGTATATTAAGTCGAATATAACATAGTCTTCAATTGAAATCATCATTATCTATCTAAACTTTTGAGTTCTTAGTATAATATCTTTAGCAGTCTTAAAACTCAAACAAAAAAGAATTTTTCAAATAATTATATTTTGTATTATTTAAAATTATATCTAAAGAATGTAGTTTTATTATTTATGTCTATGCTTTTTAAAATATAATTCTCGAAAAATCTATTTTTTTTTAAATTATTTATAAATTAAAAATTTTGGATGATTTTTTAAAATATCGTTGCTAAGAAAAATTGATTTAAGTTGAGCGCTAAGAGTGATCAAAAGAAGATTCAAGCTCTCTTTTTGAAACACTTTATATAATATATTAGTTCTATTATATTATATAAAATAATCTTTTTACGTAAATCGATATTACAAAGAGCTACATTGTATTCTGTGATTATATATATATATATAATACACAATTTACATATACTAAATAAAAAATAACTGTATTATTTTTACAATATAAAAAAGTAAATACAAATAATTCCTGTTATATATGATGCATATATTTCTAATATATTGCTATTACACACACGCACAAAAACGCTCAAAAGTTTTTTCATTATAAATTTTATTCTTAAAATGCATGTAAGAGGTAATAATGTGAAATCGATTATGAGAGACACATATGTCCTATTTTAGTTAATTTAAATCAACCACAAAAAAAAAACATGATTACACGATCTGTTTAACATATTCTTCAATCACATCTGTTTTTTTATTGTGATTATTATTCTCGCCATTTGTGTTTTTACTTTCCTTGCAAAGTCTTCTTATCCCATTGTGTAAATAACTTCAAGTAAAAAAGAGATAAACCATATCATATTTTACATTCGTTATTTTTTTCTTATATTTTATATATCGTTGTGTCTCTCTCGATCTAGGGACCTTTAAATTTCATATATTGATCCCCGCAAAGAGAACGCGCGGCAGACAATAAAAGAAGAAGACGTTTTATCGCGTATGGACACGATGGGGTGATGGGGTGGGAACATTGCCGGCTCTACACCTGGTTATGCTACGACCCCATAGAGATGTATCCCTCGCATTTAGAACAGCTGTCTTTCCCATTTGCGCCTGTTTCTCCCCATGCGCGCCAAAAGGAAGTCTATTTAACCGCGTCTTTCCTCTTCTTTGTCCTTGCGTTGCGCAGTTACACGATATTACACAATATTATTACTTATAAAAATAGTTCTTATAAATCTGCCAAGTTTGAATTTACACATATTCTAATAATTCTAATAAATATTCTAATAAATATAGATCTAATAATTCTCTTGTACAATCAGAAATTAAAATATTACAAAGATAATATATATATATGCAATTTTTTTAAAATCATTAAAATATGTTAATAGCATCAACACATTTGTTTTATAGCAAAATATGTATTTCCAGATGATATCGACAGATCAATAATGATATAATATTAAGATCTGCAACCGAAAAAATGATTATTTAAATAGATTTTGCATGTTATTTATTAAGGTATGTTACGATTTTGCAGGCGAAGCACCTCCGCCAGGCGCTTACGATCCGAAATTCGACAATAAAGTAAAAGGATTTGTTATCGAGAAATCTGATAGATTTTTAGATGCTAAAAGCACAAGTAGCGCGGAATGCAATGCTTCGATTGCATCAGGAAAGAGTAATACAACTACATCGACTTCTCTTTTTCGAGCGGTAAGACTTATCGTAAATTTCGTCGCCGATTGAATTGCAATATTGAAACAAAGCTTTGCTTATAGAAATACATAATATAGAATGAACAACTACAAGGAAAGAATTGTGTATATATTGTTATTGATTAATCTGTAAATATATATGGAGTTTTTTTAATATGATTCTTCACAGTTTCTGATTAACTAGTTTGACAACATAGAGTCTATTTGAATGAGAAAATGTATAAAAATATGCCAGATTGTTTTTGAGATGTTACTATGTTAAAATATATTCCTGAACTTGAATATATTGTAAAATTAATTACAATCATATTTTTATATAGCCTCAATTGCCGCGGAAACGATTGATCACGAAACCAACGGAGCCTTCTAAAACAAAAAATGAACACACATTTTTGAACAGAAATCAAAACATGAAATATGAATCCAACCAACAACTTGCGGATCTTCAAGTAGAATGTTTGAATAAGGACAAGACTATACAGGAACATGAGAGGCACATAGAGGAAATGAAGGAAGATGTGCGGAAATTAGAAGCCGAGATAGAGAAACTGCACAAGAAACAAAATGAAATGGAAATGCAGCATACGGAAGATATAGAAGCAATGGTTAATACGATATTTCCAAATAGAAGAGTTATTTATTATTTACCAATGTCAATATTGTTATGTTTTTTAATTTGCAGGCTAAATTGCAACAAGAAATAATAAACAATCATGATGATAAGCATCAAGCAGAAGCGCAACTGCTTCGCTCTCAATTATTAGAAGTATCCGAAGAAAAAGAACAAGAGATCTCAATGCGAAAGACAATGGAAATAGAACTTAGAAATCATGCAACCGAATTATCAAGAAGAATAATAATATTAGAAGCTGAATTGTGTGCCAAGAAAGAAGAGAAAAAAACAATGGTAAATTAGATTGTTTTATTTTAAAAAAGCGTGATATATAAGTTGCTATACTAAAAATTATATTTTTTTTCAATAGATTGAAAATCTTGAAATGCGTATTGAAGAATTATTAAACACGTTAAAAGCAATAAAACACGATCATGATACCAAAATTGGATTATTACAAAAAGAAAAGAGTCAGCTCGATGTTTGTGTTACGAATTTGACTCAAGAACGATCTAATCTTGAATCTAAATTGGAAATAAAACAGAATGTTATTTTGGAACTTCAAGCTCAGTTATCTGCTCTACAGTGTGAATTAGATGAACTTAAAGCGGAATACGAGAAACTTGCTGACGATTCCATTAAACGAATTTCCGATCTTACTGACAAACACGAGAAAGAAATTCAACATTTGAAAAATGACTTTATGAAAGAAAAGGAAAAATTATTAACAGAAAGTAAAATTTATAAGACATGTGAATCAGAAGCAAAAGTGAAAGCAAATGAAATAGAAGAAACAAATTCTTTTCTTGTAGAAGAATTAGAGGATCTTCAAAGACTTTATAAAGATGTGTGTATCTTCTGTATGTGTATATACATATATACACATGTTATAGAAACTACTATTTTAATCATCTAATTTTTTAATTTTCTTATTTATTTTAGGCCTGCCATCGATTGCAACAGGCTCAAACCGAATTGGACCTCTCGAATGAAAAACATATTATTACAATAGAAAAGTATAAACAGAATTTGACTGATATGAGAAATACACATATAGAGGATAAGTTGCAACTAGAGCAATTGTTGGAGAATACCAAAAAAGAACATTTGACAGAACTAGAAAATGTATGATGATATGAAAGTTTTCATTTTAATTGTAGCAAATGTGTATTTTTGTGTAATTGTTTATTTTTATATAATACTTATACAT
>NW_021848490.1:2813603-2860471 GCF_003651465.1 Formica exsecta | reverse complement strand
ATATATATTATTTTATTTAGATTACACTAATGAGAGATAAAGAATTAGATGAATTAAAACAAGCTACCACTAGAAAAATCGAAGAGGAAACTAAACGAATAATGAAACATGCTGAAGAAATAATAAAAAATGCAGAGTCTGATAAAAGAAACGCGTTAGCAGCATGTCGTGCCGAAAATAAGGAACAAATTAAAAAAGTGATTGTTGAATGCGACGCGAAAGTAAGCGGACCACACGTGCGTAAAATGCCAAACATCACTGACTAATTGCTCATTGTTCTCTAGAATTCGTGTGAAGTCTAATTCTTCTTTGAGCATTATAATTTATATAAATTAGTATAAAATTATATGTGCACTCTGTAGATGCTTGCCTGTAGATGTTGTCTTTTAACTTTCTGTGATGTTTGAGAAAATTTCTGTTATAATGGAGTAACATCTTCACAGATATTAAAGTAGAAATTTTGTATTTAGATCAATGCCATGATGAAAGAGACACAAAACACTGTGGAAGATGAAATGCGACTTACCAATGAAAGATACAAAGCATGTTTGGTTCGTATGGAATTGGAGCATGTTGTATTAGATGAGAAACTTTCGCAGAAAGATACTGAAATCGCCAAACTCTCTGCAACACTTGAGGACCTTAGACAGTCCATAGAAACTCAGGTGACTATGCGTTATAATTGGTGACATTGTGCATAATACATGCTACATAATACGTGCATAATACATGCTATTCATAATATAGTTATTGACAAATTATGATTTTTAGGAAAGTTTTAGTCAAAGTTTGCAAATTGAGTTGGATAAAGCGGAAACCGAATTGGCGGAGAAAAAAGAAGAATTGAGAGCTTTAAAGGATCGCATCAGAACAGAAGGGGCTGAAATGGTTGCTAGAAAAAAAAAGTGTGTGATATCGATAAATTTTATTTATGTGATACTTCATCTCTAATTTATTTAATTTTGATGAATGATTATTATAATTATTAAAAATTAATTACTTTAAATATCTTATACAAATATTTTTAGGTTTGAATTAATAACGGCCGATAATAAAGCATCTCTTATCGCGCTTACTAATCGTTTGGCGCAGAGTAATGCTGAAGTGGAAAAACTACAAGATGATCTGAAACATAGTGAAGTTTGCATACGCAAACACAGAGATCTGCTTAGTGCAATGCGCAATAGCTCACAATTGGTGGATGAGCAAATTCATGTAGTCATGAAAGAATTGGATACTCATATATATATATATATATTATTTTATTTAGATTACACTAATGAGAGATAAAGAATTAGATGAATTAAAACAAGCTACCACTAGAAAAATCGAAGAGGAAACTAAACGAATAATGAAACATGCTGAAGAAATAATAAAAAATGCAGAGTCTGATAAAAGAAACGCGTTAGCAGCATGTCGTGCCGAAAATAAGGAACAAATTAAAAAAGTGATTGTTGAATGCGACGCGAAAGTAAGCGGACCACACGTGCGTAAAATGCCAAACATCACTGACTAATTGCTCATTGTTCTCTAGAATTCGTGTGAAGTCTAATTCTTCTTTGGGCATTATAATTTATATAAATTAGTATAAAATTATATGTGCACTCTGTAGATGCTTGCCTGTAGATGTTGTCTTTTAACTTTCTGTGATGTTTGAGAAAATTTCTGTTATAATGGAGTAACATCTTCACAGATATTAAAGTAGAAATTTTGTATTTAGATCAATGCCATGATGAAAGAGACACAAAACACTGTGGAAGATGAAATGCGACTTACCAATGAAAGATACAAAGCATGTTTGGTTCGTATGGAATTGGAGCATGTTGTATTAGATGAGAAACTTTCGCAGAAAGATACTGAAATCGCCAAACTCTCTGCAACACTTGAGGACCTTAGACAGTCCATAGAAACTCAGGTGACTATGCGTTATAATTGGTGACATTGTGCATAATACATGCTACATAATACGTGCATAATACATGCTATTCATAATATAGTTATTGACAAATTATGATTTTTAGGAAAGTTTTAGTCAAAGTTTGCAAATTGAGTTGGATAAAGCGGAAACCGAATTGGCGGAGAAAAAAGAAGAATTGAGAGCTTTAAAGGATCGCATCAGAACAGAAGGGGCTGAAATGGTTGCTAGAAAAAAAAAGTGTGTGATATCGATAAATTTTATTTATGTGATACTTCATCTCTAATTTATTTAATTTTGATGAATGATTATTATAATTATTAAAAATTAATTACTTTAAATATCTTATACAAATATTTTTAGGTTTGAATTAATAACGGCCGATAATAAAGCATCTCTTATCGCGCTTACTAATCGTTTGGCGCAGAGTAATGCTGAAGTGGAAAAACTACAAGATGATCTGAAACATAGTGAAGTTTGCATACGCAAACACAGAGATCTGCTTAGTGCAATGCGCAATAGCTCACAATTGGTGGATGAGCAAATTCATGTAGTCATGAAAGAATTGGATACTCATAGAGAGCTGGTAGATCAACATCAGATTAATAATTTATCTCAATTTGAATCAATAAAATCTATTTTTGAGACACAAATCGAGGACCTGAAGCAAAAAGCAGCAAAAGAAATTTCAAGACTTCAGAATGATTTTGAACAGAAATCTTTACAAAACGATGAGGTAATTATTATTGCATTCATTTTGAGATTGTATTCACTTTGTACAATTTACGATACTGTTAAAATATTTCTAAATGGTTTTTAATTTGAGTTATTAAATTCTATTATAGCTAAAAAAGCAACTTGATGAAATGAGTAAAAAACTACATGACGTGCAAAATCTATTACTCAATTTCGAGGAACAAACTGATGCTCAAAAGCTTGGTATTTCACGACTGGAATTAGCAAATAGTAAATTATTAGAACAATTGAAGAGCCAGGAGAAAGAATTAGAAAAAAATAAACAATTATTTGAAGATCAAGCAGCGCAACATAAAACTATCACAGATATGGTAAGTTCGAATATATTGTCAAAATGATGAATCATAACTTAATGTGCATTTATTATTAATTAATAATTATTAATTATTAGTAATTATATACTTGAAACATTTACAGGCAAACGGTCGGATAGAAGAGCTTTCTCAACAACTGGAGTTAAAAACAAGAGAAAATGATGCAGAGGTAATAATCTTTTTTGAGAATTGTTAAAGAATCCGTTGTTTTGTTGCAATTAAACTTTGTAAAAGAATAAAACATTGTTAAAAAATAAAATGTCGTGTTACAGGTAATCACTTTATTATTAGAGCAAGAACGAATCAAATGGAGGTCTTTGGAAAATATACTTACACAACAACTTCAGGAAGAAAAAGCGCGACGAGAAGAGGCCGAAGAGTGAGTACAAATTAATACAAAAGAACTTTTGATCACGAATTCTCAAAATAATAAATAACAATATATTTTATTCTGTACAGAGAAGTCAAGAGAATTATAAAGTCGAACGACCATCTCAAGAAGGATTATGAGGAAATTAGTGACAAGTACGCTGAAATAATCGGTCATCAAAATCCTAAACAAAGAATCAAACATGTTACTCATCTAAAAGAAAAGAATTATCATTTGGAACAGGTGCGTTCGGATAGATTCATTGTTGCGTTCGCATTTCTTATTACACTTTCCGCTGTTACTTTGATGTATGATTATTTAATTTGATGTATATATATATATATATATGTATATGTATATATCTCTCTCTACTTTGAAATTACTACATATTTTTAATGAAATTGCCGCTATGATATCATTAAAAAGAAAAATTCTTGTATGCAATGTTATTTGCACACTTATATATCCAATGAGTAATGCAATAACGTATGAAGTTTAAATTTGGCAGAATATATGAGTTGTGATGTGTACATTCTATATAATTATTATGTAAATAATATAACAATATTTTCTAGCTATATGTTTTATAGATTCTTTTTATAGAAATAAATATTTTTATACTTAAGCAACTCTACATTGCGTTTTTATTTGTCCAAGAGAGCATAAAATACTGAATTGAATTTATTGTAATTATAAATAAAAATGTATGTGTGGTATGTGTTGTTTGTATTTTTATATATTTTGTTTTTGTCTTTTCTGATTAAAGATAATGATTTGTTTTAGGAAGTACGTGCCAAGATAAAAATAATCGAACAACAACAAAAGACTATAGAAAAGTTGAAAACTGAAGAAAAACGATCTTATTGGAAAGGCAAGGAAAATGTAGGAATGGTACATTCGACCCCCCTTGCTTCACCGCATAAAACACTGACGCCATTAAGAAGTCGAAACGATTAATTTTAAACAGTTTTAAATAGTTCAATAGCTTATCTTCTTGAATTATCAATTTAGATTACAAATATTCAAAATGAGTTGTGCTCGAAATAATTTTCTGACAAAAGAACTGAAAAAATGTTCATTGCAATGAATATTTGTATTGTTAAAGAAAAGAAAATATGATTTCTCGAAAAAAGATATATATATATATATATATATTTTTTTTTTATAAGTTATAAAATAATTGTTAATATTCCCCTACTGTTAATTTTGACATTATATATTTCAAACTTGACATGAACATTTTCGACGATATATTTTTATTATAGAGCATGTAAAATATTTTTAATATATTTTATTTTTAATGAGATTTTTGTATGTTTTTGTATGAATATTATATGAATAGATAATAATTAATATAAAACATCCAGCCGCACAATTTGCTCCTTAAGTCTACTTCTATTTTATTTTTTTGATTAATATAAAGATTTGTAATACTTTTCACACACACATGATTCTCTCTCTTAAAACATATATCTCCTTAATAAAATCATTTTTGAAATAATAATATAATGTGTTTTTACAAATTTTATAAAATATATATTCTATATAATATAGTATTTTAAAAATTGTTATACGAATGCTTTTTCACGTTCACACACGAAAATATAATTCCTATTCATAATTTTATAAAGATAAAGCCAATTTTATTCCAGACATATAAAAATACAGAATTATATCGGATTAAATTATTCGAGCAGAATGTATAATAAAATTAATTTTTCTTATCAGTAATAATTCAAACGCTTTAAATTATGATAATCATAATTTTAAAAAATTAGATGGTATAATATTTATATAATAATATAAAAGTAAATAATATTTAAGTTTAGGAAGATAGATTAAATATTTGATATATATGTGTATAATGTGTTAATCATTAATATTTTATGCGGCGGCATTGTTCGAAAGAGATTATGCAATAAGAAATCTGTTAGAATTATTAACAACTGATACATATATATGATTCTATAGATATACATTTTATTATGCTCAGTCATGCGCTCGAAATTGTCACGGCGTACGCTCGTATTTTATACATCCCATCCATAGTAGCTCTTGACACCAGTAATCACTGCTCTTTGAACACCTCCTCTCTAAGGTCAATAGCTACATGAATTTTAAACATCGCCGACATCCTTCACGATCTAATTAGTTTCTATCTTATCAACGTGTCGTTTATTTACCGTTAATAGCGACGGCTCGCCTTGCCTCCTAAAAACAGCGTTTTCGTGTCAAGGTGCAAGACTTACAATTAGATAGCTCGATCTCTATGACAAAACCCCGTGAATGTAATTTGCGGGGCGGGAACGGAAACTTTAGGAACAGGATACGCTATATCATCGTGTAATTTGGATTTTATGCTTCGCGTGATCCTGTCGCGCCGGATTAGTCGCGACATATTAAGGTGAATTTAAATGAATATATAATACCACGATCTTTATTTTCAAATGCAAAGCATATCTAATGACTTACATTTATTAATCCTTTAAGATACATTTATTCCTATAGCCTTAGCCGTGACTTGAATTTGGATATTGCAATAATCTCTTGAGAAATTAGAGAGCGAATCGGATTAATGCTGATAGCATATATAAAAGGAATTGCTTTTTAGTCATTATTATAATTGATGTAATAAATAAATCGAGTGAAAGTAAGTGAATTGAGAAAGTTTTAAATACAAACTTTGAATCAGCACTATACTTTATTTATTTTAAGTCAATTTGTGATAGTAAATGGTCTGCCGTACTGAAAAAATTCTTATATGTATTGTAAAAGAAATTTTATTAATATATTTATATGTTTTAAATTATTTTCATTGACATAAAACTCCAATATTATCTCAATTCCGAGGAAGTTGTCGAAAACCACCTTACAAACTTTTTTCAAGAAAAACCAAGTTCTTTCTTCAAAAATGGAATCGACAAGCTTATAGATCGTTGGAAAACCATTGTAGAAAAGAATGGAGACTATATAATTGATTAATAAAAGTGTTATCTCTAAAATATAATCTATTGAAGTTTATATTTAAATCGGGCACGAACTTATGCAATCACCTGATACGTAAAAGAGCAGTTTACGCTGCAAATCGATAAAAAAGCCTTTCAAAAGTAACCTGGACCTGGACGTATCATACGTGTAACGCATGAGGTAGTTCACAAGAACATCCCAAGAAAGCGCTGGTATCCACATTTTCGTAGTTTATGAAATATACTATTGTTATACTTGAGAATTAATAACGTATTGATTAATCGCGTATTATTGCTTATATTAATTTTGAATTCGTGAATATTCGAAACATAATGTGAGGTCTACCCATCCTATCTGCATAACTGCTTGATAATGATATGTTAATATCGATATTATACGTTCATAACTACGTTAATATATATATTATTAAAAAAAAAATCTCAACTGCAAACAGTCTGTAAATGAAAAATAATTTACTAAATTCGAGACGTGCTTTGTACATGGCCTGCAATTCGGATTACCACTACTGATAGAATATTTTTGTCCGCGCTCGATGCGTTTTGTTCACGAGAAACGAGTCACGTTCTCTCGATCTACGATCCTTGCGCAAAAAATAAAAAAATAAAAAATCGATCACGGTTGTCGAGTGACCCCGCTTTCACGAATTGACTCTATTTTGCGCGGTTCGCCTCCGAAAGGAGAGCTCTGTCTATTCGTCGATTTGCACCCCTGGAGCGGCGAAAGGGGTGAAGACGCCAGGGGGAAGGAAAGGAGTAAATATAAGCAGCGGTTGGCTGCTGCGCTGCAAGGATCTTGCTGCAGAAAAATTACCGGTTATTGCCGCCGCGGCACGTAGTATGCACGGCGATGCCGACCTTTTTAAGGGGGTCAGGATTGACGTGTACCAGCGAGCCTACGCTAGAGCTGGCTAGCCGGAAGGGATTTGAGCGTGAGAGAGCTTTCCCCGGAGCCACGATAATTACCCCCAATGGTCAGCGGGAAAGCGGGTCTCACACCGCCTTTGGACGCGTATACCCCGGTTCCTGCATTCTCCCGGTCCTCGCGCGCGCATTAAGCCGTACGGATTAACGGATATGTCGAATCTCCTGCGCCGTCGTGTTGCTTCCCCCCCCCCCCCCCGCCCCCCGCCTAGTGCATCGATAGCGTTGCTGTATGTGTGCGTCTATACGCGTGATTTCCCCGACAAATCTAATTTGCGCGAGAGAGGATGGCATCTTACGCCTGTTTCGATTGATTTCCTTTGTCCTTGGATCAGCGATATCTTCTGTGCGCAGAGTTTCTGTCGGTTCGGTCGATTCTGAGATTGCTGTTAATAAATCGTTCTCTCTAATTATATTTTAAATAAAAAATTTCTTAACGATATTATATATTATCAATCTTCAATGTTTGCTCGACAACATGTATTCGTCAAATCACATGCGACATGCAACTTGCGGAAAACTATAATTACAATCACAGCCTGTGACGTTTGTTATTATTACACGTACACAGAAAGAGATCGAGCGCGCGTAGGAACTTGGCGCAAATCCTGTTTCATACTAACTATTAGCCGAGTCTTGCGAATGCAAAGGAGATCCGAGTAATCCCGCACGTGTGACGCTGTAATTAAATATTTGTGTAACGCATGCTGAAGGAGGGAGAGAGGAAGGCGGCTCTACCGACGTAAGTTTGTGTGCCGTCTAATTAAAGAGGCAATTAACTTAATCGCATTGTGCGCGTTCATTACGAGCGCATCTCGACCGAGATTCCGAGCACTTTTCTCATACTCTTTGGCAGTTGCGCAAATTTCGAATGGGATCATATCTTTTATACGCATATGCATTATGAAAAACGTACTTGCATTTACGGGTCTCCACAGATATTAATGAAGCAAGTATGTGTGACGTAATATTGAACTAACAAGCATTGAAAATACTTCGGATATTATTTATGTTTAACATAGATAAGGAATCTTTTTTTTATAAAATTTTCTTTTTATTAAAAATTATATAATTTTTTATATAATTTTTGAACATTGTAGCAACAACTACGGACAGTTTCAGAAATTTATCATGTAATATTTATTTAGTTTTACATATATATTTTGTTTAAAAATCTTTTTGATATACACAATAAATGTGAAAATAATAATGCTGCAACTGAATAAAAAAATATAGCTATCTATTTATACGAAGATCTCTGCAGCAATATAATCCGAATACAGTTTGCTGTAACATCGATTGCATCATTATTACATATGTATAGTATGACTTATTAAATGTGTTTTTGGCTGCAATTCAATGATTTTTGCGTACAGTATTTGTCGCGAATATCTAGCAAACTAGTTTTGTACCAATATTGGAATGATAAATACGGTCGGTGTGCTCGTAACAGACAATTAGAATGCATCATATATCCGCTCAAGAGATTAAAAACGAAACATGAACAATATTCTGTAAATTTGTATTTCATGGTGATTGCGCTTTTTCTCGAGCAGCTCTCAATTTTTTCGTTCGCACATATATGTGATATCGGGTTTTGCACATAAAATATCAATTTTACATTAACATTTCCAGGTAATGTTGGCAAAATTAACTGTACAATTAACTAAAATAATTTCCGTTATGTATTTAAAAAATCAGTGATATTCAATGTCAATAATACTTCTGCACTGTCGCATACGTATATCCAGTGTATTAATATTGAACATCATTTTCAATCATGGATTCATACGTTTATTTTCAGATTGTTGTATTTCTATTTATTATTAGGCATTTCCGCGATATTGTACTACTCCGAAATAATAATTAGCAACATGAGCAAAATATCAACCGACTTCTCAAATCATTTCATTGAGAATTTTACACAAAAATTTTATTTAAAAACTAGTAATTTAACTACATACTTAATACAATTTAATAAGAGAGAGATATCTAACAATTACAAATATATTCAAAATAAATATTTGTGAAATAAAAAAATGGATAAATAGATGCGTATAAAAATGTCGAATAAAATCCCATTTGTCAGAAAAAAAAGAGAGAGAAAGAGAGAAAGAGAGAGACTTGTAGAATCGAGCGGCAGTTTCGTGACTGCACGACTCGGATCGTGACTCATTCGTGACCGGGATTGGGATCTGACCTCGTCGTCGTACACGGTCTAACCATTACGTTAAACTCCGCACAGTAGCCGAAAAGAAACGAATAAGGAGAGAGAAGAGATCGGCCAACGCGCCACTTAGCCGGTCGAAATTATCCCGGAGGGGATTTCCCTTCCCTTCTCCCTTTCCCCTTTCTCCATCAACCGTCTCTACACATGCTATAATACCGAAAATTATCCTCTCTCCTCGGATAGATAATCGAAGTGTGTATTTGTAGAGCAAAGTGACTGTGCACGATCAGCACGCGCTCTTGTCCGAGATGCCCGATTACGATATATGTATGAGGGATCCCTAAATGTTCTTAATAATTTTTGCTTACAAGACACGCGACATTGCGGATGAGAAATGGCAACGACTTATACTCATGCTAATTGGACGAACATAAAAATCAGATCCGCATTTTTCTTCTTGTCCCATTATTATCGAAGAATTACATGGAAAGTATCCGTTATCAGAAAATATCAGATCGTTACAAATGAAGAATACGCGGAAAGGAGAGAATTTTTCTTTCTATATATATATTCTTCTTCTATTGCAAAATCGTGAGCAGCTTATATAAAATCCAGAAATTTCAATATTAATTGTAATGAGAAATTGACTTGAGAAATTACTAGATAATCTGTAAAATTACGATCACGTTTCTTGAATACGTATTATATGTGTGTGTGTTGAATATTAATTTACTTTTAAAAGTATTCATATCTGCTCTACGTCAAATGCTATGACAAAATTTTAATCCCGATGAAATATGCGGGTCACAGAATCGAATTACATCATTTTCGCTAAAGAAAAAGTCAAATGTAGGGCACTTTTTTCGTTTCGTGTAGCTTTCCAATGCATTATACCGCAAGGAAACAAGTAATAAAATTTAATTATAAGTCGGAGGTATAAACTATTAACTGGGTCATCTCATTCAGCAGTTTGCGAAATTGTAGAAAGATGAAAAAAGAAAAATCACGTGTAAAAATGCGGCTAGAAAAGTACATATACAGTAATACACCACTCTCTCAGACTATGGCTCCAATCCAAAATAGACCGTACAACAGGCGTGTAACATTAATTTGCAAGCAGATTAAATGCATTTTCGTGCCGACGACGGACGTACGAAGCCACTCGCGCTTGCTTTCTCATATTTCCAGAGAGCCGAGGCCGTTTGCCGGCCATTATTAACGTACGATATTACGAGCGCGAGCGCGAGCTATATCGGCCGCTCCCGTATTCCAGATTTAATATCTCATCCCGCGCGGGGATCTTTAAACCGCTCTGATTGGAAAGCGATGTATCGTTCTCGCGCGGGTATATATAGGGATGTATAATTTTCTCGAATCTATCTTTATAATTCAGGTTAATCCGCGGTCGCGATCCGCGCACTTTCGCGTGATTAAGTAGTTAATTCGTTGCCACACGCGAAATCGAATCAATGCTGGTGCAATTTTTAAAAGTTTGCGAGCATAAATCTCGCGGATTTTGACAAAGATACGATTTCGTCATTTCAGCAAACAGAATTAATTGGTAAGAAATCAGCAAGGTTTCCTTAAGTTCATCTCCGTAGGGATGTTGTGAAAAGATATATTTAAGGCTAATTACAATTAACCCACTTAAAACAGACAAAGATGTAAAATACACAGTTTTAACAAGCAAATTAATCAAAGATATTAATCTTACTTATTGGAATGTTATCAATATTGCACAACATAATAATAAAAATTCTCAATATTTATAAAATCTTATATATGTTCAAAAATGTAATTTATATATCAATTATAATTACAAGTTTATTTAGGAAAATATATGTGAGGTCATCGTAAAAAGTTGTAGAATCTCGATAAAAGAATATAAAGAATTTGGACTTTCGCTGGACTAATATATTGGAAAATATTAATTTTACAAGTCGAAAGTTTTGACTCTCTAATGATTAAATTTTATCTAAATAGATATGTGGATATCTCTAGGACTTAATTATATACATCTTTTTATCTCAAGTATATTTATATAATGTATAAAATTATTTTCAGAGTTAAAAAATACAAAGTTGAATGATATAAAATAATAAAAAGTCATTGTGCATCACTAAATATTTAAAAGCACTGACATTCAATACAGCAAGTCATTATGAGATATATATGCATTCTGCAATAAACTTGTATTAATAGTAATACAAACGAGATCGATTTTACATTTTGCTGCAATTTAATTTGCAATAGTTAATTTGCTGCAATTGTCATAATATTGCAGAGATAGAAGAAATTTAAAAATAAGTTAAATTAGCTCAAGTAACAAAATCCAAAGATCTTAAATATCGATATATTTAACAATCTTTTCTGCAATAATGCACATATTCCGAGGAAAGGAAATTTTTACATTTAAGACGATTAATTATATCCGATGTTATAAATTGTAAACCGCATTTAATTCAATCTGTATACACTTACATCAGTCGAACTGCTACTAGTGGCTGACGCAGTTTATAGATTGACGGGCAAGATTTAATTGATTCGTTAGTAATTTAGTTGTCCGTGGAAGAGGAAGTTCCCCGGCGTAGAGAGGCAGCTAAAGTCGTCTCGAAACTTTCGTATCGACTCCCGCGGTCGGCGTAGCGCGCGGATCTCCTTTGCGAATTAACATTTAAGCCTGCGTAAAATGCAAATGACCGTGTTCACTAGGACGCCGTCGTTGCCCCGCGGAGAACTGCTACTCGCACAAGCGGCGGCAGCGGGCGCTTGTTATACCTATCACGTTTTCGGAATTTGGTCGCACAGCGCAATAGAGACGACGACGATATCGGCGCTCAAGAGACTTTAGTAAACATCTCGCGAGACGTGATTTTCAAGGTTCGTTAAGTCCGCCATAGATAAAGAGGAACTCGACGATGGGTGGTGGCAAGAAATGAACGGCTGTAGCAGCGATCCAGAAAGAAGGATGAAAATATGAGAGAGAAAGAGAGAGGGAGGGATACAAAGGCAAAACGAGCGGATGGGAACACATTTCGCGAGAGGGAACCAAGAGAGAAGAGAGAGAAATAGAACGAGAAGGCGACAGAGATGGAGAACCAGAGAGAAATAGGCGGAATGAGTTCATCTCCGTTAATGCAACGAGCTAAGTTAACTCGCACATCCTTCTTAACGCGCGTAACCTCGCGATTATGCGAGCCGCGGCGCGTGTACCAATGAGGAGGGAACGCGCGAGTACGTTTCTGCCGACCACCACACTGATTGTGAGGCACACACATAACGTAGATGTAGTAAGCATACTGAAGCCGGCCATTATGGATGCGGGAATGACGATGTATCTTACAATTCGAGATGTACAAGATAGATCCCACGCTTATTTATGCAGTACATTTAGTTATTTCCGATTCAAAAGTTATAAATTACTTTAACGTTTTGAAGATTTTTTATTGACAGATTTATCAAAATATCATATTTAGAAAGCACGATTTTTCCTGAAAAAGAAAACCATATATATCTAGAATAAAAAATACAAACTATGTGATGCGTTATGATAAAATATGATCTGATAAAATGAAGCACTAACTGTGAGATCTATAGTGGAAAGAAACGAAATATGTCTCGTATTTTATCGTATCATTTCGTATCATATTCGTGAATGAATGCAAACATCTATGACACATAAATCGCGATAAGAGAAAAGAAGATGCAAATCGTAAATCTGTAAAAAAGACGTAATTTAAAGAAAACATAGGAATCCAATTTACCACATGACAGATCATGTAAAATTTTAATGATAATAAATATGTTTTAAAACATATCGCTAAATAAGAGTTAAAATATAATTAATCATAAAATACTATGATATAAATATGACTTCAGCATAAATTTATGAAATATTTGATAGACAAGTTGTTTTGCTCTAATTTGTTTATTTTTCCACTATGAAAAGGCAATTAATAAGAGAAAATGTTGATATATAACTTTCTGAATCATTAATATAACTACAAATTATAGCGTCGTTTATTTGTCAAGGTTGAGCTGACCTCATTATAACGGATTATAAGTATATAGTAGCCGATTTTTCAGTTTTGTCACAGAGATGCTTTGTTTCTTTTACATCGAAGCCGTCCGATTGTAACGGTAGATAGTCGCATTTATCGTTTCGCTGCATTTATTTTTGTAATTTGATTCTGTATTTGCGTGTTTGTACTTTGGTCTCGTGCCAACTTACGCTCGCTCGTATATAAAATGTGCAGAATTAACGAACACACAGAAGCGACATTGCGGTAGCTTGAACGATAAAAACACTTTATTTTCTCGAGTGCATAAGCGAGCAGGGGATCGTGATGCATATCCACGCGCCTGACCGATATCCCGAAACTTTATCAAATCTGCGTGGGAATTGATTCCCACACCATGCGTGGAAGTTAGATGCGCGCTCGTTTTCAAAAGGTCAGCCTCTCGCGATTATGCGAAATGCAAAGTGCATACCGATCAGCGAATACGTGAATACAAATGATCGCTTTCGGCAACTAAGATTGCCGAAACAAGCGGACAAATATTCTCCGCTTGCGGAGGAATGCGTCATATTGCGTAAGCATCTCTACCGAGAGTGCTCGATGCAGCTACGGTGTATAAACAGAATAAAATGCATTAATATCACAGCGAATTAAAACTATTTGTGCAGCAATTTTAAAAGTTACATATCACTTTATCTGTATTCTCGGCATTGAATCATGTAGGCGATTATTCAGATACCACAGGTGCGGAATTCGTAAATATACAACGAATAGTGAAATAACAATAGCTTGTGGAATCAATGACTCATTATTTAAAGAGATCCGTTTGTATTTGGACGTGACTCCAGGTGATAGAATATTTCTATTGCAATGAAAAACTTAAAACTTGATACATAGCAATGTTAAATATGTTCGACAATTTCAATATCAGATTTTTCGTATAAATTAGTATTGCAAGTTATCAACATTTGAATATAGCTATAGATTTATGATTCATTATCTGAAACCAAATTAAGAAAATCAAATTTTGACATATCTCTATATTCGTGAGAAATTCTTAATACGCTAAAACTTTCAATTATGTATTAAAAAAAAACTACACATAAGTTTCTAAATCAATAAAAATTGTTGCAAAGAAAAAATTGTGTATTATTTAAATTCATCAAACCATTCTATTATCTTTGTCGAGAATTATAGATATATTTTGCCTTTTTTGTATCATTATATATAGCTAAAATTTCAATTCTTGAAAAAAATTATAAGTAAATTCTTAATCGGATTTCTGCTTTTCCTTCATACAATTCCCTTTAAATTATATCTCGGAAATTGAGTCCATGTGGAGTAATTGTCGCTGTCCCAGTGTGAATGACCTTCGGGAGATGTGGGCCGCTGGAGCCACGTGCAAATGCGAGTGGACCTTTATACGCGTCCACACATACGAAAGAGGGAACACGAACACACATACCAATGCATCAACGAAGGCGAATAATGTAATACGGTAGCCCACGCGCTTTCGTGCGTTCCCCGTTTACGTCATCGAAATATTTCGGACGATACTGGAATATTGAGGCTTCCTATCACTCGGCCTTCTCGCAATAAAGAAGACAATCTACGTAGGAAGCACCGATAATAAAATGACGATCGTAAAAGATGTTTAGACGTATCTTGATTTTTATATCTCGATTATACGATATTTTTTTCTCTCTTGGAAAACGCCTTTTCTTGAATTTAATTAAATTTCATGTAAAAATTCACTGCACTTTGAATGCAAATACATGCTAATTTTCTTTGTTGCGATGCTAAACTATTTTTTAGAATATCATGCATACATATAGTTAAATTATCATTATCTGTTGTATATTGTATATTATTTTTTAATAAGTAAAGGAAAAACTAGTTGTTTATATTTAGCTTAATAGATCCAAAATACTTTTCGTATTGTATGACATTACAATCGTTAACATTATTATATATTAAGATTAAATTTTTAAAATTTTTTAATGTTAAAGATTTTACATATATTTTATTCTTTCTTTCACACATATCTTCCTATTCGTTTTTAGAAAAATATCCGATATATTTAATTTATCTCTCTCTTACGGTAAATATGCATAAAAGGTTACACCTCACCGATTTAATCGCCACTTAGATATGTTGTAGGAGGGAGTGTTCTGAGTAATTCCCCGCAAGAATCAAGTGGGGGTCGGAGTTGATTTAGGAGATATAACAAATTAAAGTTTCACAGTTTTAATGCTATTCTTTACGTATTATAAGAACAAATAGGTTTGGGTTAGGTATTGTTGTGTGGATGAGAAAGTATGCGTGGATGCAGTGGGTTCCGCCCCCCCCTACGGGGGGCTTCACTTCCGGAAGATATAACCTAACCCAAACCCATTTTCAGTTGTAAAAGTAAAATTGAAGACATGACTCAAAAATTCATGTAGTCGCATATTGAAAGCTGTTAACGAACTGCGAGAAATAGGTGAAACCGATTATTGACAAAATATCTATGATCATGTACCTATCCCGTAAATGTAAACAAATACTTTTTCCATATCTATCATACAACAAATACAACGTACACAAAATTTACTTTTCCTACACGGAAAAAAAATGCTGTTGCTTCAATTAAAGTCTACGTCACGGGCTGCCACAGACATACATAGTTCATTCAATGATATTTTTATTAGACCAAATATCTGGATAGTTCTTTTAATAATCCAGATATTTGGTCTAATAAAAATATCATTGAATGAACTATGTATGTCTGTGGCAGCCCGTGACGTAAACTTTAATTGAAGCAACACCATTTTTTTTCCGTGTATGTTTTATTAGATATGTTGTAGGAGGGAGTGTTCTGAGTAATTCCCCGCAAGAATCAAGTGGGGGTCGGAGTTGATTTAGGAGATATAACAAATTAAAGTTTCACAGTTTTAATGCTATTCTTTACGTATTATAAGAACAAATAGGTTTGGGTTAGGTATTGTTGTGTGGATGAGAAAGTATGCGTGGATGCAGTGGGTTCCGCCCCCCCCTACGGGGGGCTTCACTTCCGGAAGATATAACCTAACCCAAACCCATTTTCAGTTGTAAAAGTAAAATTGAAGACATGACTCAAAAATTCATGTAGTCGCATATTGAAAGCTGTTAACGAACTGCGAGAAATAGGTGAAACCGATTATTGACAAAATATCTATGATCATGTACCTATCCCGTAAATGTAAACAAATACTTTTTCCATGTCTATCCTACAACAAATACAACGTACACAAACTTCACTTTTCCTAATATTACTTTATAATACCCGAGAAAAAGCATTAAAACTGTGAAACTTTAATTTGTTATATCTCCTAAACCAACTCCGACCCCCACTTGATTCTTGCGGGGAATTACTCAGAACACTCTCCCCTATAACATATTTAAGTGGCGATTAAATCGGTGAGGTGTAACCTTTTATGCATATTTACCCTAAAATTAAATAAAAGATTACTATATGTATATATAATTAAAAGTATTGATTTTCTTAAATATGGATATCGTATATTTGACAAAAATATATATGTTTAAACAAAAACAGATACTTTTCTTCATTTTTGATAGCCGTGCGCTTTAACAAAGATGAAGTTACAAAACATCAAGAAATAGTGTTAGATTAAATAAACTTAACACAAAACTTTCAATCACATTTATAAAAACTCACGCTGCAGTAAAAAGCTTTAACATCAGAGTGCAGAAGCGTCGCTACTATATCTATTTGTTTTTGGATTTAATGAGTTTTCTCTCTCGCTGCTATGTGCCTTACGTCTACTTTGTATTATTTTTAAACAGGTTTCGCGAGACTCTTTGAACTTCAAAGGAGAAAGATGTGATACTCACAGGGTGGGGTAATGCGTTCGAGAAGATAGAGAGAGATACGTTCTTGGATACTGGCCATTTCCTAATTGTATAATCTTTCTGGCGTCCAGTCTGGCAAAGCTTCTAACGGCTCTAATAGCTGTAATAGAGGGTACGCTCCTATGTCTGTGACCAGGATCCTTCCAATATCCTATTTGCGTACGTACTCATTCAGGTATAAGACTTCGATAATTACTGGCGCATGAATAATAAATATGTATTCAAGTTACATGGAGACGAATATTATCAATAGAGAAATTGATAATGTATTGTCGCATACTTCAAGATTTTCGGACATTTGTGATAAAATTAAAATTTGTTACTTTAGAAATTGTCGCGTAATTGTGATAGCTAGACAGAATTATATATATATATATATATTCACGTACATATATTTTTGAAGAAATGCTAATCAATTTATCTTATTTTTATTCATACAGAAACTGTATTTTCTGAACTTAATGTTAAATGAAATTCGCTTTACAAAAACATCGAAAAATTAAATTTGCGTTATAGAAAAATCTTTAAATTCTAGACATTTTTCTTAATTTGTATTTTGGTAAATGATTTTTATATATTTTTATAAGAAAGATTTCTTTATGATATCGATGTAATAATTTAAAATACAACATCTCTATGGAGTCGAGTTGGAAAATTATATGAACCTGTTTTTCGCGTGGCCGGTATGCTATAATAAAAATGTAGATTCCACCCTTTTTCGTTGGCCCTTCTTCGCCTTTCTTCTCGAAATTCGTGAGCGACCGTTCGTCGGATCGCGCGCGCGCGCAACTTCCCCTTACTATTTATTTCCCCTTATTATACAGAAGAAGGTCGAGCTCTCTTCTCATCTACGAGGCATAACGCGAAGGGTGGTAGAACGACTCGCGTAGCCCAATTTCCTGATAGGATAAACCGGTAACGGGTTCGATCTACGCGCGTAAGACGCGTGAGTAGAATATGACCGAATTCGGAGAGAGAAACTTTGACGATTCTCTCGAGAACGCTCGCACGTGCCGCGAAAAGCGGTAAACAACCGTCCGAATTAATTCCGACGCGCTTTTAAACGTCTCTCATATAAATCGGATAAAAGCAATTACGCCGGCGAAACTGCGAAATATTTCTACGAAGATTTGCCCGCACAGCCTGCACGAACTACGTGGTACAGTATTGCTCACGAGTAGCAGTCGGAGGATGAATCTCGATATTGAATTTAACAATGATAAAGCAATCTCTAGAGAAAATCTAACAACTTTGACACTTCAATTGCTAATTATTCGTAAGATTAATATCGAGATTATGACATTGAGGGATTTTATCGGTTCCTTGTGTGAAGAATCTAATTATGTTCTTCCGCTTTCGTTAATATGTAATTAATTGCAGCACGAATTTTATAACTAATATTCCAAATTGAGACTTATTGTTTTTTAACAATATAAAACAGCATAAAAAGAAGTGTAATATCCGTACTACATTTTTCGGATGTCTTATTGCTGCATATAACTTCTTAAAATATTCTTATAGGATAAATAAGAGACGGATGATATAAGAAAATGGAAATTATATTGTATCGCAGAATTTAGCATGATTGTCTTTTTCGAAATAAATAACTAAAATATCGACAACACAATTGTATCTTTGCGATACGTGTTATAGCGCATCCTTCCTCATTCGGCATTGTTGAACGGCGCTGTACACGGCTCAATTTCGCGAGGTATCTTACTCGCGGCAGAGTCCGACGCAATTTACAGCCCGAATTTGAATAATTCGATCGAAGTCGTCGGGCCGCTCCCGTCGCCGTCGCCGAGAGAGAGAAAGAGAGAGAGAGAGAGAGAGAGAGAGAGAGAGAGACGCGAGTAAAATCCTCTCGCTAATTTATCGTTTATCATCTCCGCGGCGCGTCGTTAAAGCCGCCGTAGCACGTACTTAGCGATAAAAGTACTTAACACTTACGACTCGCAAAGCCTCACGATACGTGTGTCCCGGGGGACGACTTTGCGCCTCTGGTTTACGACAACTTCCGCAAGGAGTGGCCAACCAGAGAAAAAAAGAGAGAGGGACTCGACACAGCTATTAATGTTAAATCTGCGCCTGATCCATCCGTTTCATTAACGACGCGAGATTGGCGGCCGTTTAAAACGTCAATTTTCGCAGAAGAGAGCCCCGAATATGTCGGACATATCGTCGCCGCGGCGGCGTCTGCATTACGTATCTATATAAACGCGGCAAGCGCATTTTATAGGGGCGACTTAAGAGCCGGGCGGCGATCGAATCTCGTCAACGTCGTCTGCGGAAAAGATAAGATGTATTTCGGGTATTTGGAGCAACGCCAAAACCAGACCGGCTGTAGGGGGTCAGGACATGGGAGGAGGGGGGGGGCCTCCTTCGATTTCTATTAAACGCCCTTGCAGACCTCGCCTCGTGCAACCTGCGTGCAGGATGTTGGGGTCAAAGGTGCGCCAACCAGATTGCACCGTGCAAGAGCCATCGCTTCTCTCAGGGTTCGTACAGCTCCCCGAACCGGATCGTAAGAATTGAGGAACGTGTTGAGACGTTGAGACTGGTCATGGTCGCTGAATAGTTGTTGAAAAAGAGTGAGCTGCGGGATAGGAGAAGGATAGGATAAGACCTGGAGACGTGTAACCTCCGGCCGTGCAGCGACGAGTCGCGCGGCGGGTCACGCGTGTCCGGAATCTCGTAGACAATCTTTACATTTATTTTCCGGGCGCGGATCATTACTCGTGGGACTTGTTCGCTGATCCCTCCCAAGGATCGCGTAAGTACGTGTTAGCGATTTGCGACGGCGCTAAAGATGATACGAGAGCGCGCGTCCTAGAAAGAGCGAATGCGCGAACTTCGCACGCTGCAACGATTTATTGGCGAAATCGAGGACGATAATGGAACAAATGCGATTATGTGATATGCATACATAATATATCATTATTATATATATTTATTGTATATAAGATAAAGATGTAGATAATGGGAATGAAAATTCGTAGAACTAAGATCTTATTTATAAATTTGGAAGACGTTTGAAATATACATATATTATAATATATATAAATATATATTACGTCAAACTGGCGCGCGCAACGAATGAATATCATTGTGCTAGTGAAATTAGGACATATGAATATTTCTCCAATATGTGAGAAAGCATTCGTTTTGACGAATTGGAAAATTCTATTTCACAATTTATTAAGCGATATCGGATATGTCTTTATTAATTTGTTATCCAATGTTTTAAATACATATATAGGAATAAAAATTCGCGAAGCTAAGAGAATCTTATTTATAAATTAGGAAAGTATGAAATATATATTACATCGAACTGGCGCGCGACGAACCAATAGTATCGTGTTAGAGAGTAAAATTAAGACTATACATATAATATGAATATTTCTCCAATAATCTGAAAAATCATTCTTTTTGGAATTGGGAAATTTTATTCCACAATTCGTTAAGCGACGTCGAATAGATATGCCTTTATTAATTTTTTATCCAATTTTTCAAGTATATATATAGGTATATATACATATATATCTATATGTGTGTGTATAAAATCGACGTTACACTTTACTAATTGACTAATATAAAATCAAATATCGACTTTTGAAGATGGAATTGAGAAAATTAGGATGACGGTTGATTTATATGACACGAGACATGACATGACAAATTATTTTTTACAAGATATAAATATATCCATTTTTACAACCGAATTTGTAACGACATGTAAAGATATAAATATGTTTGTACTTGTGGAAAAATATTTCATCGTGTCGTGTTGTTGTATAATATGTACCAACAGTAAGCTTTTCGCAACAGCATAATGTACATAAGTGGACGTATCGCTTCAATAGCTTTTCCATGCTTATTGTGTGGCGGTGTGTTTCGCCATGCGGAAAAATATCCCATCGGCAAACGCATCTGGATACACGCCAGGCGCGCGTGTGCACGTCTGTAATATCATTCTGGATCGATTTCCTGGCATCCAGTCGCCGTTCGAGCCGAATCATTTTACGGACAGATTGCCGTTGTCTCTGGATACGGTGCCGACATATGATGTACGATTATAGCCGGTGACGACGACGATGCAACGATATTACAAGGAAACGTCTCGTTTTACGAGCGACATATCAAATAATACGCTGATACACCGCATAACTTTAGCGGGCAATATGTAAGTAAACGTCTACGACGCGCCGGAATGAGTGTCTCTTGAGAGGCGCTAAAAAAGAACCTCGGCTCTTCGCGCTTTTTCTTCAGCCTGTACAATGAATTTTCAACGATGTCTTTCGGCCGATTAACAGTAACGACTAGTCGAGACATTGCAACAGAATGTTACATCGTCTCAAGAAACGACGCGATAATATTTGTCCATAATCTGTCTGTAATCAACTGTTTCCCTCTGTGACGCGACACTTCTCTTCCTATCCACGGTATTTCTTTATTCAATGTCGGGATATATAAACGGTGGATAAAACCCACGACGAAGCTCACCCCGAAACTGTTTCTTAGAAAAGACCAACAAGGAGGAAAGAGTTGCGTAGTTTAGCTTGACGATTAGTCAGCCCCTGCGCTACCACCCTCTCTGTCTTCTCTCTCTCTCTCGCTCTCTCTCTCTCTCTTTCTGCTTCTCTGTAATATACATGTAACATGTATACGCGTGTGTGTATGTAGGTGTCCAGCGACTCCCTCTCTTCTTTCGTGAGTCACCGACGGAAATTACGATCGATCGAACACGGCAAGCGAGCGAATGAAGGAAAGTTACATCGTACAGGAATCGTTCTATAGGAAAGAAGAGAGGAACCTTCTCTTCGTCGTCAGTTCTATCGTAAATGCGTTTAGGACCTCCAATGACAGTGGATGACGAAACGTCTCCGATCGCGGAATTTATTCCCACCGCGTGTCCCGATGCCGCTGATCTCGTTAGATCGCGCGGGACGATCGCGCGTCGATGATTTCGCGTTATACGTGAACGGGGACAAAAATTTCTCTCGAAAATATGATTCGCCGGTTTCAAGAATCGAGAAACCTTAGACTGATGCGGGCTCGAATGGTAGCATCTGGGGCGAAGGTTTTGGTACATTAACAAGAAAGTTTGAACTGTTCATTTAGTTTAGCTCTGATGTTATTAAAGGAAAAAGGGAGTAAGCTATTTATACAGACACATATACAAGTAACAATATCAAAAATTTCATTATCTGAAGAAAGGAATCACAATCAGAAAATAGAAGTAACTGTGTCAAACTGTTGTACGAAAAATTTAATATTAAGAAATATATGATTTTTCTTTGCATGATAATGACAAAACTTGATGTTAATAATAAGTGCAATTATAAACAATCAATGTTGCAAGCATTAATTGAAACAGCTAGCAAATTTAATATTAATAAATATTATACAGAAACTTTACATAAAGATTATTTTTAAAGTATTCATAAACACACACACACACACACACACATTATTAGTAATGTTAATAGTAAAGTTGATTTAATAAATAGATCAATATAAGTTTTACATGCATATGTTAATACATCTACATACGTAATTGTTCGTATTTCCTATGTAGATGTCGTAATATTATACGGTGCATATCGTAATCAAGAGCGGTAAGCACGTTTAACGGGGCACGTTCGATGACAGTCAATGACGAAACGGCTCGTAATTTATTCTCGCCACGCGTGTCGCGGCCACTGATCTCGTTAGGTCTCCAAGCCGGTCATCTCGATGGTCTGCGTCGCGGCGACGTGCGCGGAGATAAAATACGTATCGAAATCTCGGCGATTCTCTAAGAATTCACCGGGATCCAATGAAAGCTGAGCGGCCGATAAAAAGAGAGAAAGAGAGAAAGTAAGAGAGAGAGAGAGAGAGAACGCAGAATTGCGACCGATCGAAGGCGGATGAATCCAATCGACGACGGGCAGGACTCCGAGCAAAGTTTTCCGAAGGAATCCTCATTTCGCTCTTATCGTAAACTCACGTCGAAAGCTCCGTTGACAAGTGGACGACGGAATATCCCGATCGGAATTTATTCTCGCCACGTGTCCCGCTACGTTACCTCGTTTTCGCAACCTCCCTACGATCATGTCAAAAGTCTCGTATACACTTCACCCTTTTATATTTCTTTATACCTTCTCTTTATGCCTTCAGAAATCCGACAAAAAATGACCTAACGAAATGAAGGGAGATGCTACTATCATAACTATCAATAAATGAGATTTACCTATGGGATTTACGTGTTGTGATGCGTATCTATTTTTTAAATATCTCCCTGTGTAATTAAAACTTAAATCAAATTTTTCAGTGAAATTCATTTATAGTTAAAAAAGAACATGATTCTGTTATTGATATGCAATCCTAAACATTAATATTAAAAAATTCCCAGCTCTTTAATCGCTTGTAACTACTAAATTACATATAACTCTCTTTATTTAAAACATATTTACTCTAAAATATCTCGAAGATGAAAGAAGGTTACGAGAAATCCCTAAGGATACCCGAATATATAAGGATATACGCGAAATGGAAAGCTCTTACCATCGTTAGTATTCTGAAGCAGTACGTCCCAATTCGGTTACATGAGCAAAGGTGTAGCATACCTTGGCGCTGTAAAAGGAGTTATTTAGCGTTCCACGACTCGTCGACGTCGAGGAATTTTAGCGGCGAATTTTTGTCGTGGCTCATCCGATGAGAATAATCGCCGGCGGACGTCACACGCGTAAAGAAACGATCTTCTTCTCGGGAGCTTTTCGCGCGCGTTTCTCGTGCGCGGCGCGTCTTCCTCGTTTGAATCTTGTCTTCGCCGAAACGATGATAAAGCGAAGGGGCGGTTACTGAATATTTACGCGAGAGAACTTCTCCTGCCCCCCCCCACTCCCCCCTATCGCGAATTCGCGATCGATAATTTCGCCGTGTGATCAGACGCAGCGGCGATTAACCTTTAACTGCTGGTGCGGCGCCTGACAGACGCCACGATCGTTCCGCATGCGTTTTATTCCCCTCTCTCCTCTCCTCGTTCATCTCGATAATGTGTAACATCCATTGAATCGCACGACATTCTGTTCCATTAATTCCGTAATAATTAACTAATATCTCTCCCTGTTATCGTCCGATACAAGCGAATTAATGCCGAGAGTTGGTTCATAGTCTTTGGCAACTTCCCGTACAATAGGATGAAGTTCCGTTACACCGACACAAAGGCGACTTCGCGCCACAATGAATAAAGAGACCGTAGTATCATGTAATACTCAAGAAGGCAATTAGTCAGTTGCAGTCCCGATATTCACGAGGTTTCCCTTGTGTATGCCGTTTAATTGTCTCGAAATCTCTCGTGGTCTCCTAAAGCATCTCCTTACGATTGTATTTACTTGTTAGCAATACTGATTGGCAGTAGGAGAGTTGATAATAATTATTAATAATAAAGTTATTGCCGTTGTTACAATTTCACTTTGCAATATTGAAAGACTCGGTATCTTGAATTACAATTCTTGCTCTAAAACAAGTGTATAACAAATCCCGAGGGCGTTTCAGCTCGCGTTCGCCAATTATTGCTGCGCAACCACATTGCTGCGCAGTTTCTTGTTGCCCGTTGGCGGTGAGATATCCGTTTACGATCGTGCCAGTGGGTGAGAGCGAGAGGGTTTCTGCAATGTCTAAAAACAATATCTCTCGCGGGTCAAGTGTCATACATAACAACGACCTCACGAGTTCACTGACTAACGAGATTTATTTCGACAAAGTTTTCTCCGCTCTCCTCCGCGCTCGATTCGCATTGCCAAACTAAACATCACGTCCCTCCCTCAATTCACTCGACCTTCTCCTCGCCACCTCTCGCGCCCGTTCCCGATGACAGGAGTAATTACATTTTTATGTTGTTCCGACACGAGGCGGTACGTGACTGCAGCGGGATCAATTTGTCCCGCGGCCCCGACGCCGTGTTCGCAATGGCAAATGTTATTTGCTCGGGATAACGCTAGCGAGACGAAGAACGAGAAACTCAGACAACGAAATGCGATTCCGCGATTGCGAACGTGTGCGAGGCACCATCTCACGCCCGCGTTATTTTGTCCGTTCCGATGTAATTATCGCCCGACGCGACTTTCATCCGGGCCAGTCAAACCTTGGGGGATTATCCGAAAAACACCTTTCTCCGAAAGTCAATATCCGATCTGTGCGAACTATATCCGTAACCATCGAATCGTAAATGTAATGTATACGTCATATATGTAATACGTAAACAGTTTTATTTACTTTGTTCAAACAAAATTACTCCATTTTATTTCCCAGTTCAAAGACACAATTCGAATTTTGTTAGCATCAGCTGCGATTTTCATGTATAATAATAAACAATTAAGTCACCCCACCTTGTGTCAAGAAAAAATTTATCTTCTTGTATAATATTTTTTATTCTTTTGTGACACTCTTATAAAAAATATATTTCTTTCTCTCTCTCTCTCTCTCTCTCTCTCTCTCTCTCTCTCTCTCTCTCTCTCTCCGATATCTTGTAAAATTGTTAAATCTATAAATATTTAATTAATAAACATATTTACAAATAAAAACAAAAATATGCAAATATATAAGATTAAGAAAATATTTGTAAACGCGTGTACATAAAAAAAGGAAAAAGAAAATAGAATTAAAAAAAAAAATTATAACTAATTATAATATGATAAGGGGGAAAAAGGATGACTTTGAAAGAGACAAACTTTTGCAAAGTTCGGTGATGTGCAAAGACTTCTAGTAATTATTAAATTCGAGCGCGAATGTATTATTATCGGATTTTCGCAACAAACACCTGGCGATTGCTTATTCCGCAGCGATCGCTTCTTCGCTAGTCGATCGCGTAAAGTATACCCTGATTAATCGATTGCTGCCATCGTAATCCCGACCGGCTTGTAAGTGGATCGTTTGTAATCCCAGGAGAGTCGAGAGCATCAGCGGAATGATTTAGTGCCCAAGCATACTGGCGCGATCGGCGACTTAGAGGGCTCGACCATCTCGCTTGCGACGGAGTATCGGCGATCTCAAAGGCGATCTGTTGATCCGCTTTGACGACCAAACGATTTAAATTCTTTATGCCAATCAGGGAAACACGGATACGATATGCGGCGACGTTCATTAATAAGTATAAAACGTTAAAAGAAAACGCGATCGTTGATGAAGACAAACGACGTGGCGTCGTTAATTACTCTTGACTACCGGGGGCACATCGGTAATTAGAATTAATACTTCTCGCGTAGAATTACATAAAATCCGTACTCCCGTGCCCTCTCCTCCTCCAGTCCGAAATATATATTTGGACTTTGGTATACATAATTATATATAGCTGGTTTTCTGTATCTTTATCTAACCGATTTTACATCATCTAATTCTTTGTCAATAATATAGATAATTATAAAGTCATGTGTATGTGTGATTTCAATTATATATTAAATATTTCAGTTCCATTAAATATATTGGAATTGACGAAGAATTGATACATATAGCATTTACTTCCATAAATACAAAATTCAACTTAACAATAAGCTCATCTCCATTTTGTGTCTCCAAAATTATACATTATTATAATGTTTCTTATTGCGGAATATCTCTATAATTTTTTATCACTGGGATTTACATACTATTCAGAGATTCGCATGTAAAAATATATTAAATATCGAGAGACAATAACAATCAATTAGTATTGGTGAGATTCAATTGTGCCAGATGATATTGATCAACCAAATTGCAACAGAAATTAGTCGACGCTATATTTTCAGCTTTATAAAACAATATGACTGAATGATATATTCAGCACGTGAATAAAGCTGAAATAAAGGATCCAGAGTGAATCAGAGTTTACGATGAGAATCGTGCTCTCGTCGTGTTGTTGGAATTTGCCAGTTAGATTTGGAACACTCGGCAATTAATGGCGATATGTTTGTTTCTACGAAAAAAGTTACCGAGAGCTACCGACCAACTTTTCGGTTAATTCAGTTACATTGGACAACGATACTCCAACATCAGTCAATTATTGCTCAAATTCTCTTGCATTCATATATAGATTAACTAAATAAAAGAATTTTGCAAAACCTATGTGTATGTAATTGCATATAATTTATGTAAATAAAAAAAATTTAATGTTTAACAAAAATATAGTCTTGAAATATATAATTATTAATGTTCGAATAACTAAATTATTCCTTGCTCTTATAAAGTAATTATAAATATAATGATAAAATTCATTAAAAAATATCTCGTTACGTTTCTATTCAATCCCGTTCAATGAGGAATACAAAACCTGACACTAATTTTTAATTACGTATTGAAAAGTAATGATTAGAACAAAATGAAAAAAATTACATCGCTATTTACATATTTATGACAGAAGTCGTATCGAGATAAGAGCTATAAAATAATCATGTAAAACACTATGAAAGATCATATGATATGTCGACATATGTTGTAAATAACTCTCGCAACAATCAATTACTTTTGAAACAAAGGAAGAAAATAAACTGCCATCTATTCACGTTTGTGCATTATTTTCCACATGTGCATGTATATATATATACAATATTTCAATTATCTATTACTTTATTTCGTTGTTGCTAATTGGCAACATAATGTGTATATTTATAAATAATAACAAAATTTAATTTTCTCGGTATTATATAAAATACTACAGATATATAAAATATTAAGGAGAAATGTCATAAAAAATTCACAAATATAATAATAATTATCTATAAGATAATAATTGTGATAATAAAAATTAAAAGAGATATATAAATATATATATATGCAAGTCCGATTTACACAAAAATCATAAAATTACGGTTTAACGAAAATAAAAGATTATGTATGCACAGAGACAGACGGAGATTTATCTCAGTATAGGATTAATCTCTTTTAGAACATTAAATACACACATTGTATAAATTGTATAAAGATTATGCGTTAATATAAGTAGATTAACATAATTAACTTAATTAGCAAATAATTATTAACTCTCTCGTGGCAAAATTGTTTTAAAAAATTTTCGAAACGGCAAAATGTAGTATACATATAAAAGGGAATAAAGAAAAAATAAAACAAGAGAGAAATAAGGGACAGATTATACCAAGTGCAGAATCAAAATTCATGAAGTTACCGCAAAGAGGCATTTCTTGTGAAGGAAATCAAGTGGAGCTACACATCTCGAATCCGTCGATCGCCGGATTGTTAGTCGAAGCGGTCGCGTCTTGAACGATAATTTCGCGCTCTCGTTTTTATCACTCACAATAAATTTCCGAGTATCGTCATGTATATATACAGGATAGTGTGCCGGGCTCCCACGAGACCTTCTCGATGGTGCGATCACGCGTGGCGTAACGAGCAATTTTATCGCTACAAGAGGGATTATGAGGCTAGCGTCTTCTCGCGAAGATTAGGCGGCGGGCAGAGTAAAGCAGAACAAAGAGAAAGAGAGAGAGAGAGAGAGAGAAAGGGAGAAAAGCAGCGGTATTTTCGCGAGGGTGGCGGCGGCGGCGCGATATAACTCGCGTGGTGTATAGGAACGCATTTACGGGCCCCGTGGAGCGACGCCCCCGAGTTATCCACAAAAGTCGAGTTAGCGCGCGACGGGCCCCCTCCGTCTGTAGCTTGTTATCTTATTGTATTGTTAACGCGGCACGAAAGAGAGAAAAAGACTGAGAGAGAGAGGGAGATCCGCCGTCTTGGAGCAGGTTTCTTCTCCCCCTACACTCTTCCCTTCTATGCTGCTCCTTTGTACGGACTCTCATCCTGCTTCGTCATCGGTATTTCTCTCTCCCTTTCTCTATCTCTCTCTCTCTCTCTCTCTCTCTCTATTCATCTTTCTTCCGACGTCTCTTGCATCGCGCGTTCGACCCTCTTCTCTTGCCCTTCTCTGCTTCGACTCGTACTCTTTTCACTGCGTGCTCGGCGAATCACCGAACTCGCCTGTAAATCGTCCACGAGAGGCCACCATTCTGAAACCCCTCGAAATCTTGTGAAATTTTATCAGCGCATTGTTCCGTCGCTCTTCTGCGACAAACACACGTTGTTGTAAACTTACGGTATTTCGGCAAGGCAGAGAACATATGGGGACATATACACATATGTATATATATATATATACATATATTAATAATGTATGTTATATTTATTTTCTATGTATTTTTTTTTTTTTTTTACATCTGTAATCCTCACTAGAAATATATGTAAATTTTTGAATAAAATATTGTTTATGTTTAAACAAAACTATTTAAATAATTATTTTTAATAGTTTGTATTTGCCTATCATTGCTTGCAAGTTTCGGCGAACATAATATCATGCGATCGCGAAAAACCCGTGATCGTTTCAGGACAAGGAGAGCGAGATAGAGAGGACATCGTTGAGATTAGCGGGCAAAACTGGTTCTGTTAAACCACGACTTCCGCCGACTCGCGCACACACTTTTTCTCTCTCTTCCTCATTCTGATAATTTGATATTTTCCCCGACTGGAGTCTCTGCGCTTGTGTAACTTGGTGCTGCCACAAGTGCGTTCGCAGCATCTCGGAGCATCGGTGTCAACTATATATATATATATATATATATATATATATATATCAGGTGATGATTTACATAACTATATCATTTTGCCGGTAAAGTTATACTGCTGTATTACGAATATATTATTTATATATATTAATGTTATGTTTATTTGAAAATTCCACGAGGAGAGTAAGTCTTTAAGTTTGAAAACTCTTCTAATATCATGTCACGAAAAGAGTTTCTGATAATCCTTTAAAAATTATTATTAATTAATAATTTCAATTATTACGTTTGGAAAGAGATAGGACAAGAAAGGGAAAGAATATCTGTATGTATAATGTATACGCGTATGTATACGAGAGCGTGTGCGTACGTGTTGAGAGAGACGGATACGCGTAGCGCTGGTAGAACGAGAGGAGGCGAACCGTCTTCATTATGCTAATGCCGTGCAACTACAGCTGACCGTGGCCAAAAATAGATGTAGATATCGTGGGATGCTGAGTCGAACCCCCTAAGGGGGTTTTTACACTCTTCTTCTTCTCATTCGGTCACTCTTTCTCGTTCTCTCTCTCTCTAACTATCGTCTATTTCTTTGCGCTCGTCTCCTCTCGATTTCGCTCTGTGTTACGCTCGTTCCTCGATTCGGGCTATATCCCGGCAGAATAAAATAGTGCCGAGGGTGTAGATCGAATCGCTGTTTCCCTATTCGTGCCGTACGTTGTCGAAAATCTCCCTCTCGTTACGTCTCTCAATCCCCCTCTCTCTCTTTTTCTCTCTCTTCCTGTCGCCACAATCCCTTTTTCTTTTTTCGTGCGTAGAAGATGCGCTCATTACTCGGCTATTCTCCCGGACGTTTCCGTGGAATATTTTATCCTTGTAACAAACCGAGTGCTACTGCGATAGCGTTTGCTTGAAGAGGGTCGCAACGAGTATCGATGCAGAAGGCATCGTTCACAATATCATCCTTTTATACAAACCAACATGGTTACAGTCATCGATTCCGTCAAAAATTGCATGTTTATAAACGCGTACTCTTTCATGTCAATTTGTTATATTTATGTCAAGTATCATCATAAATATATGTATATATAATACTTATTTAATAATGAATAAATAATACTAGTAAATATGGAACTCTGAATGAACTCTCAATGTACCTTGAAATATTATGCACTTGTAGTACAACGACAAACACAAGTTTACTGCATGGTTTGGCAAAATAAAAGTAAACAGATTTTTTAGCTTAATATCTTCCTTACAATTTTTTTTACACTTCGCAGAACTGTGCTACTGTCTATGGTTGTATTTAGCCTATGTCCTACGTTCCAGGACAACGTCGTTATCTCGAGCAGCGCATACGCATCGACGTGTAATGAGTTACTAATATGTATTACAACATGCTGCATGCATAATGCAAATCCTATTTACTTGAAATGGAAAATACGTTGGTTGGTTAGAAACGTTAATACTAGGACACTTTTGGCTGACATGGTAAAAAGTGGATAATTTTATAAGGATATACATATATATAAACTTATCCGATATATATGTATGTATATATACAATATATATAATATTGATATTAAAGCTTTAATTTCATCATATTTTCGTTTTCGCATTTATATCCTTGCGTGACATTGATACGTTTAAAAATATTTGTTTATCAAATATTCCGATTTAATTCAGTTATTGATGCAAATAATACAATTTTATTAAATAAAATTAAAATTAACATATCCTTGTACAAACATGGTCGCCATACTTCTTCAGAGCGGTTGAAAACGGGTCACCAAGTATAATTCTGACACGTGGCTTTACAATAGAGCGTGAGTTTTAAAATCGATGCCCCTGCTTGACTTTCCTGCATAAACCACAGTATCACATGACACGTGGCGACACGCGACATTATGCAATAACACTTATTGAAACAATGATTTTTTAGTAAATATTGATATCGCAAATTTATCGTAGATTAAAGTTTTATATTATTTTTGTACAGCATAAAATATTCGTGCGACTATCCGAATTTATAAATCGCATCACTCGTGATGGGAAGGAACGTATATCTATGCCTATGAGAGATCTGATACATCCTATTTGTAATTTACTGCTTCTCTTCCTTGTTGCCTAGTGTTGTATCAACATGCAGCTAATATTGAATAACAGGTATCGACGTGGATAATATTATCAGGCATTGGTGGCAAAGCGTAGATATCTCGATAATATCGAAATACCATAAGCATTTGTATCTCTGGCAAATGTATTCGAAATGAAGCAACTGAATACGCGCGAGATGAGAGAAAGAGAAAAAGATGGTAGCCGGCTGGCTGCAAAGAAGAAACGGAAAGAAAGGAAGCGTAACGCGGCGAGTCAGCAGTTTTTGTTAAAAATTTATTCGGTTCGGCTCCTCATGAAAAATATCACCTCGTACCCCTCGTTTCTCGTTGTTTCGTGTCACACCTCGGCGGCTGCCTTTGTCCCTTCCATTTTCCCTCCGTTTTTCTCTTTTTCTTATCTCACATGTTCCGACCTATTCTCTACCCTCTCTCGCGATCTATTTCTTTGCCATCTATATTTTCTCTTTTTCGCTTTTATACGCCCGTACGTGCCTTGCTTTGCGTAGAGCGTGCACCAATTCACTATTCATTTTTCAATGTTACGATGTGAGACTATCCGGCATGTGGCTGACAATTTCACGTTTCACGATTATGCGATATTACGATTAATTTACACAGGAAAAACGCGTGTACTCTATAGTGCGTTTTACATTAAATTATGCGTCGCGAATAACGTCGATATAAATTATAAACTGATAACTTTCGAGAGTAGCTTTCCATCTGCAATTTTTAATTTCCTCATCTAAATCTAAACTTAGCCGATAAACAATAAGCAAACAAGAGCAAGTTAAAATACAAGATGTTTTAGTCGTTTAACATTCCAAAGAATTTTCTGTATCTATAAATATTAAGGCATAAATTTTTATTTAATTGTGCATAACTACTTTCTTTCTGGTTAAATTAAATTTTATTTTATTGATAAAGTAAAGAGAATTTTTTTGTTATATTGTAACACAAGAAAGATTGTTGAATATATTTATATTGTTTTTTATATCTATTATAAAATTGTATCTAAATATAAAAATAAATTAAAATTGGACTATAAAACTTCAGGGCAATCATAAGTATAATAGAAGCTTTTCGGAAAAATATTTCAATTTTTTTGCGAATCTTCTTAAATATATCTTTGAACTTTCTTTGACGTTAAATGGGGGATATTTATTCAAGCACGCGCAGATTATTAAAGTCCAAGAAATTGCAATTATTTCGACTATATGATTATAACGTAAAAAAAATCAGTTGCGTACAAGACGGAAGGTGAATTTTCGTGCAGACGTGTACTTCCGCTCCTATAGCTTGGTATATGTGTTTTGAAAATGGAAAGTGTATTTATCTCAAGGTAGACGTAGCTGGGCTTATCAGAGCCAGCGACGCAGGAATGGCGCGTTTCCGCTTCCGCTGCGATATCGAAACTCGCTCAAGAAAGAGTTTCGTACCGGAGATACTCACCAGGCGTAACACGAAAGCAAATAGACGTTCCTACGATTGTAACAACGAGCTGAGATTAGAAATCCCACCAACAGCATCATAGACATTTACGCGCTTCATTTCCATTTTCTTGCGAAATGTCTCTCTCCTTAATTATCAAACGTCTCCATTTATTGATTGGAAAGAGGCATGCTGGTGCTCTACCGTACTAATTAATATATTAGCAGACTATTAGTTGCGACTCTGTGATTTAAGTCTTGGTAATTAAATTTTAAATAAAAATTTTTGCTTAAAAAACAAACTTTTCCTTTAATAAAACAAGTTTTTGTTTATATATATATATATATATGACAATATATTGACCAAGATATGACAGTTATAAAACAATCGATTTTAAATTAATAATAAGATTTATTATTAAAATGAATGTTACGATCGTTTTCATTATAGTGCGTTCCGCGATACATTACGAAAAGAATAATAAAACGAAATGTATTCCGTGTCACCAAGTTAGAGGACAGATGTAAAAGCCGATACGCGAGAATTCACATGCAAAGGAGGCACGGGTGATCCATTAGAGTCAGGCAGCCAGCGTCTGCTTTCACTGCGCTTTAGATCGACAGGACGAAACCGGCACTGAATCAAGATGAACTGTAGATAGAGTGCGGCCGATCTCTGTTGTGACATTGCGACTACGATAATCGCGAACATGCGAACAAGGCACGTGTGAGAGATACTAAACCGATGTTGTGTGTGTGTGTGTGTGTGTGCAAGAGGAGGTATCAGCTCAAATGATACGCCGTGGTCCTCTGGTTCGGTATCGGGCTCGAAGGATCTCTCTCCGGCTTTGTAAGAGACACAGGATATGTTTTGCGCGAGCTGTCATTTAATTCTCCATTTCTTCTATTTTCGCAATCTTTTATTTTTTTTTTGTTCAATATAATTATAAAACTATTTTAGAGGTAAGAGGGAGAATTTTATAATTTTTAATATGTATTTTTACATCGGTTTGACAATTTTTAATATAGATATATTTTAATTTTTAATGTTTTTATAGATGTATTTTAATTTTTAATATTTTATTGCTTCTCTGGTCACAATTCTGAATTATTTAGTTTGCTTTGTTCTTTCTTTATCCATATTATAACGAAGATTGTGATCTAGAAAGAGAAAGCTGATTCACTTACCTTCGGCTGGCCGGTGGGTTCAGGAATCAGGTCCATAATGGCTGGTAGTCTCTAGGACTCGTTGATTGAGTGCCACTTCCCTTCAATATTTGATGTTGACACAATTTTGATTCTACCTACGCATACAGATATATACATTTGTTGAGTCGCAAGAATTAAAAATCTTGAGCTTCAACGAATAAATATCCATTTGATTTATTATTTGTATCATAATTGCTTTATCTTTTATAATATAATACGATGGCAAAAACGCGTATCATAAATAAAATAAAAAAATTAATAAAAAATAGTTATTCAAATATCTGTTTTTTTTTTTTTATAAAATTATTCGTTTAAATAAAATTTAATAGTTATCTAATAACTATATTTTTGTGTATACGTATAAATATAAATTTAGAATTCTTTGTTAAAACAAAATTGTAGTACCTACATATTAGACAAGTCTTTGCATAGAAAACTAGCAACTTTGCCGGTATTCAACGTGTTAACACTTAAGTAGTTCTATGAATTTTCATGAGTTGCATATTCATGATGTCATTTATTTTATAATATTATGTACCGTAAAAGCGTCGCGCAATATATTCAAAGAAATTCAAACAAATAAATCAAATAAAAATAAAAGAAAACTTCGACCGTACTTAAATTTATAAACGTGAAGGTTAGTTTAACACGCGATTTTTTTTCCACACTTTAGAATCGGACAGATTGTGACATTAAAATGCGATCGATAATTGAAGTATAATAAGCTTTCTCGTTTATTAGAATAAAATAACTGGGATCGAGTCAGAGTCAGTGTATAACTCAGCGCTTTTTATATGTGGATCTTTCATCATTTAAAGAGGAAGCATCACATACACAAGCTTCCATCTTTGTATTCTTACATACTTTCAAACTAAAGACATTAGTGTTCCGCTTCTAGCGGAGATAGTTCTGTATATTACGTGTTTGTGAGAGAAGACTTTATTGAGCCAATCAAGGCTTGGAGATATTCCAACGAGGATCCGATGAATCAGAAAGTTTTTAGAAGCGTCGCGTTAAACCACACGCGAGTATCGCGAGATTACAGAACGGATAGAGAGATCTAACAATGCCGATGCGACATTGCGTCGCATTTCGCATATATATCCCCTTCACCCTTCACCCCTCGCCGATTCAGTTTCGAGATTCGTATGCGGAAAGGACAATTGCAGGGAATCCGAGATCGCGCGCGAGTTATCCGGTCGAATTTCGGAGTCAATAAAGCGACCCGCCGGTATTCGGTCGAGTGTCGCGTTCATCGAGCGAGGATCGAATCAAATTCGATTTCGAACACATTCAGATATCGCGACGTCTGTCACGTTCACGTGTGAAAAATACGCGTTGCGCTCTCTATACTCTATAGCATCCGAGAATCTTTTTCCTGCTGTGCGCTTAAACCATCTCGGCATCGGTATAAAGAATTTCCCTCCTTCATGCGCGCATTCTTCGCCTATGTTCCCGCTTTCGGACTTATCACTCTCTCTCTCTCTCGCTTTTGTTCGTGCTCCTTTTTTCGCGCGCGCGGCGAAACAAGATTACTCTGCAACGTACAGTATGCGCACGGTAAGTTCCTTCGTTGTGTTGGTAGTGGCGGAAGGAAGAAGATCGCGAGAGACGCGCCTGAGAAGGACGCTACGAGCGGTAGTGAGGAAGGAAGAGAGAGAGAGAGAGAGAAAGAGAGAGGATGAGTGACTAAGCCCCTCCACCCGCGCGAACGGCGAGCGTGATAGTCAGCAGGCGATGCGCGACCAAATCTAACCTAACCTAACCCCATTGCCGGTTCTCCAGCGAGATGAGCGAGCGAGCAGACAGGCTGGGTCGTCAGGCGGCGAGAACGGGACGAGGACGGAGTTACGGTCATATGGGAAACGAGAGGATGCGGAAGGGGAAAGAAGGGAAAACGCGGGCATGCGCGTCGAGGCGGTTTATCGAGCCGCGGAGAGGGGCGGTCGGTGGCCTCGTCGTCGTCGGCGTCGGGTGGTGGTGGCGGTGGCGGTGGTGGCGACGTGGCACCGCGCGAGAGAGATGGCGCGAATCACTGGGACGGCGGGAGAAAGAAAGCAAGCGAGAAGAGAAAGAGGGGAAATACGCCGTGCGACGGGAGAGAACAGGGAAGGAAAAAAGACATATCTGTGATAGGCGCGAGCGAGAGAAATACCTCGAGAGCGAGACAATAAAATTAAAGGACGGAAGGAGAGAGGAAACGCGTAGCAGCGGGAGGACAAGGAAGGAAAAGCGGAGTTATCTAGTAGGCGCGAGCGAGAGATCTTGTAAAACCTTTGGGATAGAGAGAGAAAGGAATAGTACGATGTAGGAAGAGAGAAGGAACGTACCGTAGCGGGTGGATATCTAGCAGGTGCAAGAGAGAGAGAGAGAGAGGGAGAACGTTGGAATGCGGCGGGATGACGAGAGAGACGCATATACGCGAGGGCGAGACGCCACGATAACCTAGAGCGGGAGCGAGACGGACCGCGAACTGTGCCGGAGAACTGCGAGGGAAGGAAGGGGTGAGGGGAGAGTCGCGCGAGACGTGCGATGGAGGGGAGGCTCGCTGGAGCCGGAGAGGGGGGAGAGAGGGGCGCTGCCGTCGGGCAGTCGCTGTCGCGCCAGGCCCCCGCTAGCGGCTAGCAAGCAAGCAGTCGCAATCCCGTCGCCTAACCAGCATCGCTCGCCTTACCTCTTCACCCTCTCTTAAAAAAAAAAAAAATCGCATCGAGGCTTCCGTCAGTTGCATTTGTAATACACAACCGTTTCCGTTCAAACGCCGATCGTATACCAACGACGTCGTTGTGTTTGCTGTCGCCCCCGACGTACGTCGCCATTGCCGTAGCCGCCACCGCCGCCGCCGCCGCCGCCGCAGCTGCTGCCGTCGCTGCCGTCGCTGCCGCTGTTATTGCCGTCGTCATCGTCGCGACACGTAGTACGTCGCCGTCGTCGTCGTTGTCCTCGTCGTCACCCACGCCGTCGTCGTCGTCGCCGCCGTCGTGTTGCCGCAACGTTCGTCCAGGTCGCGCGTGCCTCGCCGTCAGCGGCTCGTACCGACGTTCAGATCCCGGCGAAGTTTGACATTTCCGAATCGCCGGAGACAACACATTGCGCGCGCGGGAGAGAGAAAGCAGTGAGAAGGAAGCAGCGAGAAAGTGAGGAACAGAAGGGGATAGCAAGTGAGAAGCAAACGCGAACCGGCTAACGCGTGAGAGAGGGAGAGAAAATAGAGAAAGAGCGAGAGCGGTCGTTTTTTTCATTCGTGATACAACTCGCACGGATACCGTATAACATACCGTCGTCTGTGCCCGCGTCGTGTTCGCGAGGAGTACAACCGGGATTTTACAGTAAAGTGTGTGAGAGAGAGATACGAGTCTCAGAGACACGCAGCTTCCGAGAACAGTGGTGTTCGATACATATTCGCGGGATATAAGTGGCCGGCAAGAGAAGTTTTTATTTGGTGTTTTTTTTTTTTGTTGATTGGTGACAAAAGAGTTCGAAGAGAGAAAGAGTTATCTGCTATCTAGGACGATTCCCCGTGTCAAGGTGACCGACAACATCTCGGCAAGATCGTGTTTCAATCTACTGCGTGTTCCAGAGCAAGGTAAATGCATACATACAGAGAGTTCCCTATTTGTGGTTTATCTACATAATAGGTACACCTGTCCTATGTGTCTCTTCGAGCGTGCATCTCAATGCGTGTATGTGTGTGCGTGACGGATGCTGTGGGTGTGACGCGTTCAACCGTAAATACGATAGAGAATAGGCGATTCGCGCGGGGTGATCGAGTAAGATCTCGCGATAGATGACATCTTCCGCGTGGGTGCCGTGTATATAGTATCGTTCGCTTCTATGTCGTTAGTACATATATGTATATTTTATGAATATATACGCGCAGAGGTGTGTGCGTCGCGCGCGTGAGAATGACGTCACGCGGTTCGAGAACGGCGCGTTTCTACGCCGTGGCTGTGTTGTCTGAAAATTTTCATTCGCGCTCAGTAAATTTATCTCGTAAAGATTTTAATCAGGTTAGGTTAGGTTACACGATAATCACGATATCTTGCAGTTAATATCTTGCAGATTTTGCGAAAGCACGTTTCTGGCACAGTAAATATTAATGTCACGTCGAGTCGCGTGTACAACTAATAAGAATAGACGTCTTAAGATGCAAGTTACTTACTGAAGTAATACTTCTACTGGATAGTTCGCTTAGAGAAGTGTGTCGAAGAAGAAATTTCAATTTCTACTGTGTATCCGCGAAAGTATGATATTGCAGAAACTAATTATTGCTTTTTTATTAATACTCGTTAAAAGAGTTTAAATTGAACGAAGAATCGTTGGACGGAACGCCAGTTAATTCTGGATATCTGTATAAGTTTTCTATACTGTATATATGTTACACACAGGATTATCTAATATTATAACATTTTCAGTTGAAATTGATCCGTTAAAATCCGTTTAAAAGTCTGTTCACAATTTTACTTACCCTGATTTTTATATAAACTTATTTTTTATACGCGAAGTTGAATCTCGAATTAAAATCTAAAAGTCTAATGTGAAATTGCAAGTCGAAAATACATTATATTTACTCTTTATACACTTATCAAATAATTGTTTTTAAGTGTATATGTGTAACTTTGTGAAAGTTGAATGTTGCGTCTAATTCTGATTTGCATCGTTGCAATCGAAAATACTATTAAAAGAATATGATGGCTATATTTATAAATTCGATTATATGATGGTTTTCATCTTGACAATTTGACATTTTTCATATTGAGTCACAATTAAATGTTAGACTATTAATACGGGCAGATAATGTGTTAACGTTGAAAAAATGATAAATCGAGAGCGAATAGAAAATAATATGTGAAAAAGAAAGAAAATATTATTTAATTGTGCAATATTTAAAACTATAAAGAACATATATGCACAAAATGGGAACGTATGAAAATACGCTTATAATAAGAATAATATTGCAAATTATACCATATTATGAATTATTTCGCGAGTGTCACTTTTCGCTGCGGAAATTCTGTTGGCATAATTTGGAGCGAATATTTAGTGGATGTGGCCCCCTCGAAACCATGCAACTTTTGTCTGAAACATTTTTTGATATCTCACTTCATTTCCGAAAAATATGCCCGCGTCACTATAAATGCCGCACCCTGTATATACCGGATAATGATTAATCTCAATTATATAAATCTTAGATTAACATAAATGATGAAAAAAAGGATATCAAAGAAAGAAACGCGATCTAGAAATAAAACGAACACCGTGTAGTGCGTCTGAAATGACGCGATATAGAAAGTGTCGCACTTGCAGTCTATGTAATTTCAAGCGTATGAAATCGAGATATATATCCCGCTAGAGAGAGATAGAGAGTGTTGAGAGGACAGGCACACGTCCCGTCTGAAGTTAGTCGTTCACGAGCTTCAGATTGGTAGACAAATGGGAGCGTGGTTGCTCGAGTTTTCGTCGTCAGCTCGCCAGCGATTATCGTTATCGCGTTCGCCGGTGAATTATCGCCGCGCGATAGCCGCGTTTCGAAATTCACGTTCGCCTCACGTGTCGCGTTTCCTCTCGCTCGCTCTCTCTCGTCGCGATACCATCGTCGCGCTTCATTTGTCCGCTGGCGATCGCGCCGAAACGTCGTACGTAACCTGAAACCGTCTTCGCGTCTCTCTCCGCGTCGGATTCGGCGAATTCGTGTCTTCGAACCGATTCCGCGAATTCGCATCGGGCGAACGTGTACGTGCATGCACGTGTTCGATACTTTCGAGGTGAGTTTAAAGAAGATATCGCGCGATTGTGAGATCGTTAAAATCGCGTGAGACGCGGCGTGTGTGGAAGATAGTGACGGAGGCTTCGCCGAAATTGTTAAGTTTCGACAACGTGTTTTTAGTCGCAGTTGGAAAAGACGTTCGTCGACTAAAGTACGTATGTATATGTACGATTTCGTTATCGCAACGGTTTCGTTTCGAAGCAGCGCTTTGAAAATTTCCGTAATCTTTGTTGTTGATAGGTTTGGTAAATCGTTCGTTAGTTACATTTTTCCGCGTTTCATTACGTTTTGTTTTTAAAATTGTATATGTGTTCGCGTTTTGAAATGAGAAAAAAAAGAACAAGATAGAAACACATGTATAAATAAGGTATAAAGTGGAGTTATTATTGAAACAAATGCCTTTTTTGATTTTATTTTTTTGTTAGATAAGATTTTATGTGGAGGTCTTTTATTCAAATTTAAAAATAATTCTAAAGTCTTTTTTCTTTTTTAGAATATATACTTACAAATGTTTCTTCGCAATTTGTTTTATTCATTAGCTGCAAGGTGTATTTTTCTGAGCTCTAGTAAAGTTGACGATAAATATAGTTAATATACAGTTTTTTTTTTTATTTCTCTCTGATTAATTTAATTATGTTCTCAATGAATTATTACAACGACGATTGACAATGTGTCCTACATAGTGAGTCATTATTGCGATTATAATATTACACGATATTAATTTGCGAGAATTATCAATAAATACATAGATATCATTTATTTTCTCATTTATATTTAATTGCTCGCTAATTTCGCCAATTGACTAAAACGGATTTTGAGGATTGGGAACGCAGATTTGAAGCGCATTCTAAACTTAAACGTTAATCTCTGTACAGATCAAGCAAACGATCACAAGTAGATATAAATAAAAAAGCGTTATTTAAAATTAACAAAATTTTATAAAAAATTATTATATATATATACAATTTTTTTAAAGGTTAACAAAAATTTAAAAAACTTATAATTAACCCTTTTTTTACGCTCGTTCGTTGATATTCGTTTGTAATCGTTTGTGCTCGTTCGCTTGATCTTGATCCGGGCTTCACACACGAGTTGCCATGAAACGCGTATATATTTTCGTCTGACCGGAGGCGCGGGCAAAAGTCAAAATTACAAGGGACGCGATATATTCAGGTGCTTTCTTGCTCATTCGAATCCGGGAATTCGGGGCTTCGTTTTTACAGCCCCGGGATTCTTCGACGAGTGGCGCGATATTTACATCATGCGCGCGCGCGGTTACATCACGTATCGTATCCCCGATCGGATCGTATTTCTCTCATACAATCGACAGTGCTGTATTTTTTTTACGTGACGCAACACGAGTGGATAATTTTCATTCTCGAGGCTGGAGGCGGAAAAGGAGAGGAACAAGAACAGATAGCAGTTCGTATATCGGTCGCTTCGCTCTCGCTTGACGCGCATCCGAGTCGCACATCGCATCAAATTACGGTACCTTCCGATGGGCGTGTCCCACTGACATTCCGACCTCGTCGTCTTTCATCCTATTGAAGGCTTTTCTACCGCGTTCCTCTACCTCCCTGCCGCGCGCGGAGGGATCCTTTTTCTAGCGCCGGCGTTTAGTCGGCGGTTTCCACGTGTTTACAGTACCCGTAGGAAGTCGCACCTACCTACCGAAGGTCTAACGCCCGAAGGTCTTTACAACGATACCCGTGTAATCGATACGTTTTTCACAATGAGACTTAGGCGACTTTACTAGAATGTTTCACCGCAGGTATAACAGTTGTGACAAAATGCCCATAATGATGTGACATAATCGTTAGGTTGATTGACAGGCGTTTACTATTTTAGATTTTACATAAAACACATACCTATACATATATATTTGTTATATATATTATTTTTAATATAATAATCACAATTCACGAAAAAAATGTGATAAAAAATATGACATTTCTATCTGTTAATTTTTTAAAATATTAAACTAATTATAGAAGAGTTAATTATAACAATCATTTTTAAAAAGATGAAATTGCATGCGGTTTCGGAAACGAATAATTTTAATTTTAATAGTCATGGTAATTAAACGAATACATAACGAGCAGCTAATTTATTATCTGTTCTTTTTATATTTATTCATATATGTGCGTGTGTGTAGGCTTTAATTTCTCATCTCCCGTTCGATCGCTATTAATTCATGTTATGTAGAGGTAGCTGCGCACACCGGAAGTTTACGTCAGCCGGCAAGTACAATGAATTCCGTGTAAAAATTCGACACATTCTCATTTATAGCTTATTCTTTCGAGATTTAATCAAAGGTCGCCGAATGCAATTTTATAATACCACGTATAGGTCAAAATTTACGGGTGTATCCAGAGATACATGACGAATTAGTAAATGCTCGTGTGCACATTTTTTTCCGCGACATCATCATGAAGAATTATCTCGTGACATCATCGTTGACGACTATATAGATGTGCACGAGAGATTGGAGGCGCAGAAGCTGTCTGGATTATATAGTCCATGACGTAACGTATGCGAAACTATCTCAGGCAGAATGCCCGCAGTTACGAGATCTTTGTGTGATTTTCCGGTTTTCGACTAGTAATAATTGAAACTCGCACACATTAACTCGCAAAAAAATCTCATTTTTATATTCGCTTCGCGCGATTCGTTTCTTGTGACTTTCTATAAAAAATAAGGCAAATTAGTTCAGTATCGTAAGTTATATAAGAATATTATTTTTCTTCGATTATTAATATTTGCTTGCATTTGACACATGATATTATCATTTTATTTTTCTTAAACCACAATCTTTAAATTGCATAAAATACGAATATTTTTATAAAGGTCTTATGGAATTATAAATTTAAATTAAAGAATGTGTAATACGTGCACTCTGCGATTATAATTCATACTATGAAAACAAATAACTTTATTAATAGGGAAATGTCAAAATGTTAAATATTGCTAAAAATAAAATTACGAGAACTTCTCATTACTATAATTTTGTGTGCACATACATTTTTATTCTAAACAAAATGGATATGATAGAGATTTCCATTTTTAGAGAAATTACATTTACTTTATAACTTTAAAACTTTAAATATATTTTGCGCATAAAACAGTATCTTTTTAAATTATTTTCAGGTATTGCAGAATCCTTTTAACGATGTTCTAATATAGATGCATATAAAGTTTAATTTAGATTTTGCGACTAAATTATGCTACGAAGATATATAATTTCATCACTGAATTTTAAAACGCAGAAAAATAATAAAAATGAAATAGAAAAGTATCACTATTTACTCTTATTATAGTTTAAACTATTTATATGTTTCTCTAGATTAAAAATTATTTTTTTCTTAAATAATCCTTGCTAGAAATAAATTTTTTCAGAGTATATACGAATTGATGCACTGTTAATAATTCATTCTGCTTATAAGAGCTAACTAAATGTAAATCGTATTCGAAAGGATTAATGTCCAACTAGAAAGTTTTTTAAAAAACATTGCGAATTATCAGCAGTATGTTAAATCGCTTTACATAATAAACCTCAGTGAGCTTCTAAAATGACATTTTGGAGTAATGTAATTGTGCCAATCCGTCGGCGGTCGACACAGTGAGCTTATCGACGGTTATGCCGATCGATAATTCGGATAGGACGCATCCTGCCTTCTCCACTTTTGTCAGCAACTCTCGTTCTAGAAAAGCGTTCGACCAATTGATCAATCTCGAAAGATAGATGGAGAGATATGCGCATAAAGCGAGATATATTATAAAATGCGGCAGTATATCGTTAATATAAATACATTTTTGCGTTTGCTTTAATGAAAATTTGTATACACATTATATTAAATATTTGTTTATATAATATCCAAAATTAAACGATGTCGAGAGGGAGGGAATTAAACTGAAGGGGTGAAAATTGATTACACAACCTTGTGTCTCAGTTAATTACAAGTGGAATTTGCCTTGACAGAAACTCGATTTCGTTAATTAAATTACGAGAACTGATAAGTAGCCGTTGTAATCGAATTTTGGTTAAAAGCTGCTCGAAGAGAATAGAGGGAATACAATCGATTGCCGATTTTGTAACGCCGAGTGACGCGTTTTACAGTACGCATTAATTCTTAGCGAGAAAAGTTCGGAGAGATACAGAAGGGTGACGGGTTCATATTCGAGAACGGTGACGTAATTTGAGAGTTTTGCACTTAATGTTGAGTTGTCGCGCTTGAAAGCGCAGCAACGGGGCAATGCTAAGTGCGCGAGCACATTGCGGCATCTTAACCATAACTTGGCGATGTATTTTTGCCAACGCAATCTTGCACCGTCTAGGTTTACTATTTCTCTCTTAAAACGTCTCTTTAAATTTCTTAGATTTATGTAAATGAGAAATTTTCATATATCCGTTGCCATTTTTTTTTTGTTTTTAATTATAAATTTGCTGTTTTATAAACAATGCATTCTAGTAGAATTGAGAAGATGTGTGAGTCTTGAAGTTTCTCTCATATATGATTTTTACCATGGTTTATTTATATTTTTTAATATAACATAGCATCATTTTTCAATTTAAAAAGTTTAGAATTATGATCGATACGAGAAGGGAAGATAAACTCAATATTGAAACTTCACGCAAAAGTATACAATATCAGTAATGTTGGTGCATATAATTCAAGAAAGTTTCTGTTATTCAATGCAAATAATTGATAGATATGAAAGTGTACACAGCATTATAAAATTATAGTTGCCAAAATTATAGCATGCTCTGATATCTCTTATTCAATATTATATTCCAGTTATTATTTGATATCGTAGTTCAAGTTTCGCTGCCAGAAGTTATTTTAAATGACATTAACTGATATTCGATATTAACAGATAGTATCGATACGAAATATCATAAGCATTTCTACACGCGCGCATGCTGCTATCGGGGTGTGCCTCGTTTTAATTTTAGTCTCATGACAGGCTGCGTTCACGTGAGGAACAGGCGGGTGGCGTTGACCCGCCGGCATAACCTACAAATATTTTTCCCCTCTGCCCCTACCGTGCCCCTACCGTGCCCCACCCTGCTTCCAGTTTTACCCTTCTCTCCCTTCCATCGGTCCTTTCTCTTTCTCGCTCACCTCGGGCGATACATCAACGTAAATCCACGGGCGTTCTTGCGTTCCCCTTTTTTGGATGCTCGAACGAACTCGCAGTCTCGCTTGTAACCCTCTCCCTTCTCCCCCCCCTTCTCACCAATCTTTTCGTCTCTGTCCGCCTCTCTTCTTGTCGTGGCCTGTTAACCTTCCCTTCTCTTCTTCGCGATCTGTGTACGATTGGGATTTCATAGCCGATACAGCTCCAGCTTGCAGCGTTTCGCAATGCCAGAGCATTTATTTGACGTATTCACTCAATAAATCCCGTGATTATCGGCGCAATTGTTAATGAACTCTTTTACTCCCTGTTTTTCATCGTTTCAAATCTCACGGTATTAAATATTATGATTTTCCTCTGAAAATAAAAGTTACACAACGATGGTTCTAAATATATTTTGTTAAAAAATTGGATTTAAGAGTAGAAAAATATCCAAATTGAAAGAGAAAAAGATGTTAATAATAAATTCAAGTAAATACATGTTATATAAATTGAAATCCAGATACTGGAACAATAACACAAAAAAAGCAAGGAAATAAAAAACATAGAAAATCTGAGTATATTTATGTGTAAAATTTTTGGCTTTCCACTCTTTCATTCGTAAAAAAGTGAAAAGTTATGTAATCAATTTTTGATCGCACATCCGTTTTAAAATAACAAAAGTTGTTGGAAACTCTGTCCTATTTTGTTCGCGATGATGGATCGATCTCTAATGAAATTATACAATGGAATTAAAAAAAACATGGACTCAGAAATGAATTAAAAAGTAATAAAAAACATATATTCAGAAATGATTCAGGAAGTTTTTAAATTCAGTGACTTTCGAATAGGCAAATAATGAAAACAGCGAACTACATTTCATCGTCTCTCTGTATTATAAAAAAATCGTGATCTGATATTTATATGTAAATCATAATTGTTTACACGTGTGGATTAGCTTATTGCACAATATTATTTATACATGTAATATTATATTAATAATTATAGTTAAACGTAAACGCAAATATATAATTAAATTAGCGGGAGAATCTATATTCGTAGAATCTATATTTATGTGCTAAATAGTTAAATAACAATCGCGTGAATATCGAAGCAACGCGAGATTTTACCCCGGTGAATGATTTCTCTATCTGTCTTTTTCTCTCTCGCTCGCTCGCTTTCTCTCGACGCATAATTTTTTCAGAACTGCTCTTGATAACGATCTCGGTTTTTCCGATTCGCAGCTTGGTTGCGCCGTAATGACCGCGTTTTCGCGCCAATTCGTGCGGCTCGCTGCGATAGCGCGTTCGCTGGAGCAGAATTTGATCCCGCGGGAACGATAAATATTCAAGGGCATTGCTCT
>NW_021848490.1:2802380-2813539 GCF_003651465.1 Formica exsecta | reverse complement strand
TTTCCCTTCGCATCCTATTCCGAGGAATTCCATGGCGCGGGAGAGAGAGAAAGAGAGAGAATATGCATTTTGCGCGACGTGACAACGCGCGCGTAGCGCGGCCGACTTGCCGACAATGAGTCGGAATGAATGATTTGCAAGCGTTGAAATGCATGAACGAGCAGCCAGAGCGCAACGTCCGATTGGATGGCGAACGACCCCCGTCGCACCCGCGATCGCGCACCTCCTCGCAAATTTATGGCTTCAAAGCGGCCCGATGCATCCACCGCGCCTCGTCAAATTGCTTTTGAGCGGTTTTTTAACCCCTCGCTCTCTCACACGCGACCAATTTCGCGTTCTAATTGCACTTTGCCCACCGATATGTCACGCGTTTATTGAAGGAATTTGGCTGGCTCGATCGATTTTCTTGAGAATTTTTAATAGAATCGAAAAATGATAAACAGTACGGACTTTGCTTTTTGTACCGATCACTGTTAATGTCAGATATCAATATTTTTAAGGCTAATGAATGTGGAACGTATGAATGGAAGACTAATTCTGTATATGACTAATTCTGCATTTTCTGTACGCTTTCATGTATATTGTATCAATTTTCGTTAATTTATGTAATAATACAATTTTAATTTTATTGAACATATTGTATATTTGTTTAATTATATTTTAATTAAATTCATTAAATTTATTATTAATTTTGTAAATTTGTACTTTTGAATTATTAATACAACGTTATTGAACTTTATTTAACATTATAAATATTTCACTATGTATATATTTATTAATTTAGAGAGAAATTTATATTTCTATGACATTGTGAAATGTACATATATACGGATTCAAAACGCAAATTTACCTACCACTTATTCTCGGTATTCCGTTTATGTCTTGACGGTTTTAATAAATGAAATTCCACTACATTTCAGAATAATTCGCATCAATAAAGCGGCTCAAGAGTAGCTTTTCACTGGAACGTACGCGTTATTTTTTAATGCGAGTACTCGTGGAAAATGCCAGTATACTGGTTCTGATCTCATGCGCGGTGCGCTTTTAGCCCGAAAACGCCGCGCGTGGAGAGGCTCGTTGGGACGAAAAATATTCTCCGTATAATTGCACGCAACCATTTGCGTGCGATGGAAGTCACGGGCATGTAGGTACGGACTTGCTGAAAATGATACTGCGACACGCCGCGATGCTGCTCCTAATGTAATGAGAATAGGCGGCAGAACGTTGAATATTTTTCTCAATTCCGCCTCTTCACGCAATTTGGAATTTTTTTTTTTTTTTTTTTTTTTTTTTTTTAACAACGCGCGGGATCTTCTTTCCACGGCTATATTATTTGTACTCCCCTAAGATTAGAACGTACGAGTATGTTCGTGTCGGCCAAAGTTATGCTTAGCGTTATATTTACCTCTCGGTGTATTCGCTTCAGAGAATTAATATTGCTTACGAAAGACTTTCATAGAGCGATGTACATCACTTTTATATACGTAACGTTTCTTTTGGGGTTAATTTTTTTTTTATGTAGAACGTATTGCATTTTTGCAACAAAAACAAATTATCTTTTAAAAGGAAATTTCTTGATAAAAATGTATTCGGTTCTCCTACGAAAATTGGATGTAAAATTGGATATGAAAATTATGTTGACAATTTTGTGACAAATCAAAGATTTTATAATAATAATAATAAATAAAATTATAACAAAAGATGAAGTTTGAACAAAATTCCGAATTATTTTTATATCAAAAATGCTTATAATTTTTACTGAGGATAGATTAATTCAGTTAGTTAATTCTCTGTTAGTTTATTAAATACTAACACAATAGTTTGTGTTCTAACACAATAGTTTGTATTGCATTATTCCTAATATCTCTACATTATCATAAACTTCGATGCTGGTCGAAAAACAGTATCGCGTGTGAAGTTTCATTGGATTAAAGTTCGAACGCGTTCAAACTAGGAAACAGTAGCTCGAAGCGCAGTGATAATTTCTCAGATATTTTACGAAATATGCTCTCCCGTCGTGGAATCTCGGCAGATGCGGCAAACTTGTTGGTCCATAGATACTTAAATGTCGAAAGTGTGAACGTAAAGCACCGGCGTTGTGCATTTGCACCACCGCCCTGTTGGAGCGGATGCCACGGCGAATCGGGGATCGATATCGCCATTGTTTTCCATTCGGTTGATAATGCGTCTCTGCTTTATACGCATGGTGATCTCGCTTTAGCGCGATACTTCCCCATTGTTTCGCGTTTCTCAAATATAAATTTTTATAAAATCGGCCCTCGTGAGACGTGCGCATAAGAGGTACCTAAGGGGATATCTCTAGAATTTTTTAAAATCCTTACAAAACTTCATAAAATACTCTGTGAGATTCTGCATATAATTTTCACTATTATTCGGTATATCTACATTAAAATTACATTTCCAAATTTATTCAAATTTCAAAATTATTCCAAATTTAAATTTAAATTTTATTTTCAAATTTATCCAATTTATTAAAATCATTCCAAATTTATCTTTTTTAACACTCTTTACATAATATATGTTAATACAAGAAATACAGAGGATTTAAAAGCAGACTTTTCTGGATAAGAACTGAACGATTGCGCGGAATATGTTAATTACTTAGGCTATAAATAGCTAGTGACTAAAGCTATGATATGAATTGCTAATCTTAAAATTCTTACTATTTTTGAAAAGACAATTAGCGTATCCCAAAATGCAACACATATCTTAAAGTACAACAATTTTTCTTACCTTTATGATTTCTGACTCGATCTTTCTCGCATAATAGCAAATTAACACGTATCGCGCACGTTGCAAACTTAACATTCTCTGCGCGAATTATCTCATCGACGCGTTTATGGATGTAAATATGAAAATGTAAACAATACAGTTTGCTTACACGTAATACCCTTTGCCCTGCTAAATTGCTTACTTTTCAACGAAATATAACTGCAGCATCGTGCACATAACACAGCTTATGTTGGCATAAATTTTAGCGTTTAATTCTTCGTTTGCTTCCCTCGTTGCTTCACGTGGTTCTTGCGCTACTTTGTCATATTTATACTAATAAACTTACTGAAAAACATAACCGAAACACGCGTCGAGCTTGAAATCGTTCTATTAAATAATATAACGTGGATTATGTAAAAATGATTTTGATTAATTAACTTCGATTAAAACGATCTTTCTAGGTCGCAGTCTTATTTAAGGAATGTCCTATTTTTGGATGAAATTTCAATTATGAATTCTACGACGAATTTGGAATTGATTTTTCATTAGAGTGTTTATTTTTTTTTAATAGGTGATCACATTAATCGTATCAATTCTTTCGTTTTTAGCACACTGAAAAAAAAGTTGTTAACTTGACTAAATGTGTTCAAGTAATTACTATCTCTTTAATTGAAATATTTAAGTATTTATATTAAATACGACATATTAAATCTAACATGACGTATTTGACTTAAGTATTTAAATATTTTAATTAAAAAGATGGTAATTAATTGAACGTATTTGGTCAAGTTAATAACATTGTTTTCTCGCACGTGGTATCACCTCGTAACGTGGCATCGATAAAAAAAAATTTCAAGTTTGTGATTGCTTAAGAAGGTAACGAAATCAGAGAGACAGTTGGTCGCGGATATTTCTCCTTTTTTCTCTCTAAGCAACGAAAACTCCCGAAACACCGATTATACGGCGCGCGAAATGGCGTCTAATTGCGCCCGGGATGAAATAGCGATTCGCGTAATTCGAGGGCAGGCGGGCTTGTTACAAAACAAATTGCATCCTGCGAGCTCGCGCAGCCAGCCGGTTATTATCCAGGCGCGATACAGGCTGCAGCCGAATGTCAATTACTTCTTGCGCTCGCTCGCGCGCTACTTTGTTCGACCGGTAACTTCCTTAATGAACGGAATTCGGCTGGTGCGCTCTCTCCGACTGGGCAGGCGGATGGGCGCGGTGTGTTTCCGGTTTGCCTCTGCAACTTCTTCGGCAGCGTGCTGATGCAGAGGAGCGGATTCTCTCTGTCCGCGCGCGCAAGAAGACGGTAACTCATCCCGCTTCGCGGGAATTCTCTCTTTTCGGAATTTTCTATATACGTACCTACATACATACATTTTCCTATTGAAAAGACGACATGGCACATGCAAAAAGTCTCGAGCAGAAAATAGCGCATTGGCGCATGCGAATTTATATCGGGACGACGCTTTCGCTAGTACACGCGGCCGTATCTTATTTTTACGACGATGCATGAATTCTAAACCTTTTTAAAAAGATCCACTTACTATCGTACGCGGTATCGAGCCTTGCTCAGATCTACGTTGCTCCGCGGAAAAGCCTCTCGAGAGCATCTTTCGTCGAATATTTTTTGCGACTCAACTTTCTTTCGCTGTTTCAAAAGAGACTGTCGATCGAAGATTGTATCTGCATAAAAGAGAATTGCATAAATTATTTAATTTGGTTCCGTTTTTATTATCTTACTTAGCAAGAGATGAATATTTAAATTAACTGTGAAATTATATGAATAAATTAACTCATGTGTCAATCAAGTATACGCGCGCGCGCGCGTATGTGTGAAATTTTTTTGCTGTGATATTTTCGATTTGATATGAATATTTCATATGAACATTTATAATGTACTTTAATTAAAACGTTTAAGAATTATGTAAAAAATTACATGGAAATTTAATTTTATACGATAGAAAATATCCGCCCATTCTTGGAATCATGATTGTTACAAATTTATACGAATGCAACTTACGTGACAATATAAGAGAAATGTTTTTTTTCGACCCGCATTTTCCCTGCTATATTTTAGATTAAAATTGAATTGTAAAACATTTAACGAAACAGTCAATGTCCAATTCGAACATTAGAAAATAGAAAGGATATATATTAGAAACTTACACACGAACGTTACGTTTGTTATGCGTGGTAGTTATCGGGGTCGCATTAAAGGCGCGACTGGAGCACCGTTTGTATCCGCAGGCACGAGAAAGAAATACGATAATATCGAAAACGTAGTTTGCTCCTTCGGTACATACCTAAAATCCTTTTAGCTAATTTAATCGGACCTAATTCCATTACACAGCCGGCAGCAACCCTTAAGCCCGGTCGTTCCCATTGTTTCATTCCGTTAATTTCGCTCTTCTTTTTTTACTTTACTCCCGGTCTCGCGCACAAAGGGAAACCTATCGAATGAACGAGCGTGCACATGCACACACGCGCATGCAAGAGCTGCACGTGCCCGCTCGTACGGTCCGGGTAATCAGGCGCAATCTATTGGAAATGTTAAAAATCATTTTTTCTACCCCCCCCTATATGCCTTTATTTGTGTCTCTCTCGTTCTCATGTATTCACTCATTCTCTGCCGATCGAATCGCCGGCTCTCTGACGGCGTATCGTTGATGGATTTGTCCAATCGACCGCAATCACGTATCCAACCGTTGCATTATGATGGCTTCGTTATAAATGGACTGTCTGACAAATAAAAGCTCGCAATGAGAAAACCGCGTGTTTGGTTAATATCGGCTATGTCAACGTTTTCAAATCTGCACGAGATCCATCTTCTTTTCGTCATTTACAATGTACTCGGTGTAAAATACCGTGCATATAAAATATAAATATATACTAAAAATTAAATAATTTTAATAGTAAATTTGCTTCTTCATCGTATTTTAATTTTTAGATATTTTTTAATCACGAAAATTAAAGCTTCTTGCTCAATGATATGAATGTTGAGAATGAAAATCCATAACATCTTACATTCGAATCAGTTTTTGATAAATTTTATTATTTTATTATCAAAATTTTTTAATATTCGTAAAATAAAAAAATTTGGAGTTGGATTTAAAAAATTATAAAATTGCAACACGCACATATACATAACACAAGTAATGTTATTATGTATTTTGGCAAACAAAAATAGAAAAGAATAAAAAAGATCTCAGGGATATTCAGCGCGTCAACATGCTCTTGATTAGAGGAGGATTAAGTTAGCTACAAGTATTTTCAAGAGAGAGATAAGAATCTGTTATCTCTTAGGAATCTTCGATGTTCTAATTTGATTTGCGTCGTGCAAAGAATCTCGCGCTTGCTGCAACTTTTAATGATACTCGGAATTAGACGAAGTGTCGAGTACTCTATTGCACACAAGATTCCGTATAATTTAATAAAAAAGTAAAGTGTCGATTTTTCCATGATCGTTGAATATATTGCGATGCAGCGTGCACGCTTGCGCGTTTGGCACACGTGCTCTCTCACACGTGCATGCGATAGATACGAGTATTCGCGCGTCGGTCGAGGGCACAGGATAAAAAGAGAGATTAATTAGTGATTCAGTCCTTTTGCAACGCCGGATTCGGCTCAGACGATGAGAACGACCTTCGAAGGGTGCGAGGAGCTCGCGGCGACAGCGACGAGGACGAGGTCGAAATGTCTGTGTGAGATATTGATTCGGCCGGCCCTCTTTCCTGCGGTAGTCACGTGAAAGAAGAAGTGGACGCGAAGCTCGAAGCCGCATTCGTGCACGTATATCGATTCGACCGGCTGAGAACGAAAGAACGAGAGCGAGGGAGAGAGAAAAACGGGGAAAGAGAATGAGAATGAGAGAGACAGAATGCGGTCTCTCGAGCACGCGAGTCACGAGAGAAAGAGAAAGATCCCGGTACTTTAGTCGCGTCTTGTCCGCTCGGCTCCGTTCTGTACGTAATAATTATTAATAAAGCCGACCTTCCCGTTTTTCTCGATCAAAGTTTCACGTCGACTCCGCAGCGGTATCAGCGATTCGTTCCAGATTAACAACATCTGATTCATGTGAAGAGTCACATTAATCCTTAGCTGAACGCGATATGCTTTTCTTATTGAAGCGATTTTGTTGTTCAAATAATTTAACATTACAATGTCGAATTATTATATGTATATTCTTAAATGTCAAATCTGAGTAACGTCTACGAAAATTAACACGCGTATAGTATGTTTGTGAATTATAATATTGGAAATATATTACTATTAATATGCTTATATCGGTGATATTGTAATATTAATATTTTAATCACATTAACTTTTTTGGTCAGATGAAATGTCCTAATATATTTTAAAACAATATCGTTTTATAAATAATAATCAAGGTATTCCTTCTCCCCGAGAGAGAAGATATTCAGATAAAATAAAAAACTTTTGTAAAATAATTATGAAGAATATATATGCTAATGTACTGAGCTAATGCAATGAGCGAAAAAATGGCATATAACAGTGTAATGGAATTACGAATATAACTCTGGATTATTACAGGCTGTCAGCAAGGGGAAATAGAAATATTTCAGATGAACTGCAGCAACGAACAAACGAACAAAATACATAAATCCAATTGGTTCATAAAACTAAAAAGAGTTTCTTCTGAATAAAGTCTGAGTTTTGTCTGAATAAAGGTTAAATTTGAATTGACACATTTCCTTTATAGATGCGGCAATTTATCGCATATTCCACACATACGATGTAAAAGCTTACTCGTAACATTTTTCTATATCTGATTTCTAGTTCTAAAACATATTCCGTTGATTTTAACAATTGTTGATTTCAAACCTTTTGGATTATCGGAATATCCACGCTTATTCGTGTACCAGGATGCATGTCCAGACTGTTATTGGATAGATAATATGAAAGTTTGAAATATCCGGAAATATAGTAATATTGGAGTCGTACAAAAGGTGTTTTAGTTTTGATGCTTGCAGTTGTTGCATAACATTTCGAGTTATTGTACCGAGCGATATTTTTGAAATTTAATGTATTCTACTTTTGCATTCAATTTCCAGTCTTTAAAATAGCAAGCGAAACATTACTTTATTCTTTCTTGTGCAAAACTGTTACGAAGGAAAACTCGATTCTGGATTTAACATTTACCATTAAATTAGAATATTTTGATAGAAATTGACTTTTTTGTGTGATAATGAATACGGTTCCGAGACTTCATTAATTAGTTGAGTCATAAACAAAGAAATAAAATATGGACTTTTTTGGATTTTTGGTTTATAATTCGTGATAGAATTTTATTTATAATTTTTTTCTGTAATATGAAAAATATTTGAAACGTCAGAATATATACATATATAAATAGACTATTTTAATGTATTCTCTCTTCGCCCGCCTTCTATCCAGCTAATTATTTCCATTGTCTCTTATTATAGTGGAAAATGTTTCGAATAAAAGTTTTATCATTTTACGTAAACTATTATTAAAATAAAAGTTTTAATATCTCGTAAATTATTGATTATGATGAATTTACCTTTCAATATTATATCGGCGTATTTAGCAAAATTAATTCGAGCAAAAAAATTTATATGGTTTGATTTAAAAATATATTATCGATGAAATCTAGTAAAATAAAAAGCATGATATAAAAAACGTATTTTATGCATCATATTTCCTTTTTAAAAAACATGAAATTTTCATGTGAAATATTTTGTTGAAAATATAAAGAACAACAATTGAAATAATTGAAAGGAAGGAGGAGGAAAAGGGATGATACATTAAAATGGTTTTACTGTATGCAGACAATACGTTTTTTTATATATCCTATATACAAAATAATAGTCTACCTTCAAATACATAGCATATAAAACGATAAATAGAATATTAATCTGAATTCTAATTTCTGTTTTGCGAATTATAATAAATTGCCTATATAAAGAAATCCTTATGTATACACATATATTATTTCATGAATTAATTCCTGAATATACAATTCTCCCTGAGAATACGTGTGATAATTATTGCAGTTGACACCGGATAATATCGAGATTTTAGCGGTATTTTTGCGCAGCGTTATTTCAGCGATTCTCACGCAGAATCCTGACGAAAACAAACGATCGCGCTTGAAACGTTTTTCTTGGCCGTCGCGGCACGGCCGTTTGTGTACGCGCCGGACGCGCACACATACGTCGTCATAACTCGTGCCAGGTTACATGAGAAACGGCGACTCGAGCCCGCTTTTCGTAAGCGGCTTACTTGCACGATGGAAAATTGTACTACAGTCCTGCTCTCGCGCGCGTGCCTTTTTCTTCGCCTTAACTGGGTATCTCTACGTCGTCGTACATAAAATGCACGACCGTATCCCCGTTCTTCCCCTTCATCCCCCGAAACGCTCCGCGCTCCGATGTTTATGCTGCGCATAAGCAAACACAGTTTTTCTCCGGCTAATGTACGCAGGAGATCGTGAAGAGTTATGGCACGTTGCGAGTTTTCACAGCTAGAATTATTAAATTATACGGCGCTTCACTTCTGGTGTGCGCGACGCTATTCGCTGGGTCGATTAAAGTTGCTTGCGATGCTTCAACGATATTCGGCACTGAATGTATATTTTTACCATCGATACTTTAGCTAAATGAGAGTTAATTGGGTCGTATCTTGATAAAATTATATCCTTCAAACAGAAAGCACTGAATGAGAAACGATTAATAATTTTTCCAGTAATAATTACTGGACGAGCTGTCATATCGCCACTTTAACATTTCGTTTATAATGGATGGGGGTCTCGTGAATACTGGAATTACTACTAGAATACTACTTTTGAATCTGTATTCAGATTCAGCGGATTTTTGCGCGTGCGATTTATTTATGTTTACTGATAACGGGCCGTAACGCGCTGCTTGGTCGATATACATATATTTTTTTTCGAATTCGTCGCGACGTGTTCGCAATCTCGACATTGATAACGTCTGTCGTTTGCTCGAGCGTGCTTGTGCATTGCGTAGTTTTACGCTTTACCGAGTATATCTGTCTGTCTGTTCGCGGCTTGCGCTTAACCCCTTTCCCCTCTTTTACTTTCCCCCTGCATCGCCGTCACCCCCCATTATCCCCGACCGCTCAGAAGCCCGAAACAGAAAGCATTTTAAGCCTTTGCATCCGCAGTAACGCGAGTTTTCGCTTTTGGTATGTTTCCAGAACAGCAGGAACTGGAGTTCGACCGCGCGGGAGGAGCCAACAGCGCGCCGAATAAATGACGTAAATCCGAAGAACGGAAGCGCAACGTCACTCGCTAACTCGCAATTCTTTCCTCTCCTCTCCTCTCCCCCGATTTCCCCGCCCCGCCCTGTCCTACCTACCCCCCCGGAAACCTCCCTCTCTCTCTGTCTCGTCGTTTCCGCGCCCTCTCTACCCCGGCATCCCCCTGGAATATTCCTGCCCCCTCTTCTGTTCGGGTCCGATCCCGACACGACCCGAACCCCAAGCGCGACCCGGCTGCCGGACCTTTGCCCTCTCTTGTCGTCCATACGTCCGCTTTGTCGCGCCCGTCGTCTTTACGTGCTTACCACTCTCTTACCATCGCTCCTGTTCGCCGTTCGTCTCCGTTACCAATCTCTCTTGGCACGCTTCTTCATCGGCATCCGCGTCCGTCGTTTCCTTTCCCCGGGCATCCTCTGCCCCCGGAATTCCGAAATAACCGACTCGCGCGCCGCCGTTTCTCCCGGCTTCGGCAGGACGGCGCGTAAGGGTTTTCTCCACCTTTTCACGCACGGAGCGGCCCTTCTTTCTCCCACCTTCGTCTTCTCCTACTTCATCAACAGCAGCAGCACCGATAGACCACCGCGGTGAACGCTGTACTGGCTACAACACCAACGTCCCTGTTACTCCTTCCAGTATATTCGCCGTCACGAGAAACACGCGTTGGTTTGAAACCGGCTTGAAGGACGCCACGAGACCGGCTTTTCGAGACACGCATACGTAGTCAAACACACATACGTTACACGCGCGTACGTCAGTAACACCCTCAGCGACGACCAACTACAGCCTTCTGTGTGTAATAAAGGAAGAGGAGATACGCGTACAAAAGCGCGCGCATCTAGAGAGCATACTCCTCTCGGTCGACGTTTAGCTTCGAAGGCTTTCAAGCTTTGCCCGACTATTACTACTACGTCCTTGGCTTCTCGAGTGCGACGTGCTGCAAGATCAGGGGAAGATAAAGGAAGTACAGAGTGAACGGAGGAGTCGATAGACGAGATCGACGACCTTCGCCATCGTCTCATCACGGAGCCAGGAGAGTATAGCGGCTGTGCCATCTCGCCTAAAATCGACCGAAGCCTAATCGCTATCGATATATAGCTTCACCTTTCTTCGCTTTTTTTCCCTCTTCTTTCTCGGAGAGATATCCTATCCTTCCCCCC
>NW_021848490.1:2799443-2801935 GCF_003651465.1 Formica exsecta | reverse complement strand
ATTCCCTTCCCCCCCCCCCCCCCCCCGCCTATATACATCCGGCTTTCACACCCACTCAGAGATTATCGGAGCGGGAAACGCGTGTGTCACGCCGCCTCTTACGAACACGGCCTACGAGAGCAAAGATTCTCACAAAATCGCTAACCATCGACGACGACGCCTAAACCCGCTGATACCGCCCCCGCGCTCCTTCGATTAATTCGCCGCGACGCGGAATCGATATCGGGCGGAAGAGACACGACGCCGATAAGCCACGCTCGAAACAGCCGACGTTGCTGATAAACGTCGAATCTCCGCGAGACGACGATTCGCTGAAATATCGCGCGACAACAACGACGACGACCGAGAGCCAAGCGCGACTTCAACGTGAGGAAGATCAAGATCGCGAGAGACGCAGTAGTGATTTCCCACGCGGAGGATCCACGCACAAAAAGACAGTTGCGGATCGTCGCGTACATGGGACATTAAAAACGTCGCATCGTGCTTAAACGGAAGATCTGCCGTCTGTAGTAAGGTATAATAAGTTTGAAGTAGTCGAACGACTCCGAGGCATACGCGGGATTTCGTGTTCTCTTTGTGTGGAAGAAGGTGAGAGCGAAAGAGAGAGAGAGAGAGAGAGAAAAAGAGAGAAGGGAAGGGATGAATGAGTGTATGCACGTGAGCGAATGGTAAGAGAGATTGACGAGACAGGGTGAAAGTGGTGGAACGCAAGGGTGGACACTGCGAAATCCCGTGAACAACTGCCGACGAGCTCGTGTCGCGAGTTGCGATCGTATCCTATAAACCGAAACATATATATCCTTGGCAAGATCAGTCGACGCGAGTGCACGCGACCGGGGAAAAAGGCGCCGATCATCACGCGAGGAGGAGTTTAAGAAGGAAGAGTGGGAGAGAGAGAGAGAGAGGAGAGTTATCGGTGGTGAATTCGGTGGTGGAGAGTCCCGGGACTTTCTCCCTCTAACGGTAGAGGCCAGCGCACGAACGGGGGATTCTTCGGTCTTCCAGGAGTGTGGAAGAATGGCAATGGTCAACATGAATAACCTACTGAACGGCAAGGACTCGCGGTGGCTGCAACTGGAAGTCTGTCGGGAGTTCCAGCGCAACAAGTGCACCAGGCCCGACACGGAGTGCAAGTTCGCTCATCCACCGGCTAACGTCGAGGTGCAGAACGGACGGGTCACCGCCTGCTACGACAGTATCAAGGTAACGAACCGTTGCATAATCGAGTTTCCGTGCTCGCGCGTAACGAGCGCGTTCGCGCGGAGCGGAATCGTCGGCTGATAAACTCCGCTTCACTTATCTCACACCTTCGGATAACCGACCAAAGTTACCGCGACTATCCCGGTGAAATCTGAAGCTCTATCATTATTATAGCTATTTGTATCAATGCGCGTATCGGTTCTGTCGAGAAATTGTACAATTCTCCTTAGTTGATCTCGATTCTGTTAGATAAGTGAAGTTTAAACGTATAGCTAATTCAATATTGCTTATCTCTCTTATCTTTACATTGGAGCTAATAGCTTTATTATTATAATATCAAATAAGAAATGTTGACAATGCATGATGGCGCGATAATAATGACGTCATTATTAGTCATTGCAATTTCGAGAAAAATTATTCTCATTCTGTTAGATAAACAGAATTGTCGTGCATTTTGATCTCTACGTGCTATTAGAATACTGTAAGATAGAGTTTACACACGCTGAATTAACTTTATAACAGAATAGATAAAAAATGTCGAAGCTGATATTTAAGAAAATTATCGACAAGCCATTGCGAATCTCTTTGTGGATATTCGGACTCGCGGATTATTTTCTTCCACATCTAAAATGCACTCTGAAAATCTTATTGTAACGCAGAGGTTAATCGCGCGCATTAGGGCTCTTTTCATCCCGCTACAATCGATCCAAATGAATACATGCACGGGATCGTCGATCGATCTCCCGCCTGCGCTTTCCGACTGCTGATCTCCCGATACAAAGCCGATAATTTGTAACGCCACACGGTGCGATAAGGAATCGGTTGTAATTTACGACGGGTAATAAGTCTCTTATCGCCGATCAGCACTCGAAGGGTGGGACGGGGGGTGGGGAGGGGGAAGGTTTATGGATTTTAGAATATTCCGTCTCTCGTGCGCGTTCTCGAAGCAAGGCGCGATTAAATGAACGCGAGAAAGAAGGAGGAGGCGCGGCCCGTCTCGTCTTCCCAGATATTGAACTGGAGAATTGAATTCGCAGTTATTAATAGCGACAATTATTCAACGCGCGGGGAGCGAGAAAATACCAATCGACATTGTCGATAAATCAGACGTGAGAGGCAACGAGAATTATGTAAAAAATTGAACGAGACCGTTCATTCGCGCCTGTTGTCGACGATGGTGCCCTATTGTCTGATGGCACCTATACACGCACGCGCGGTCTAGCGATTAGATAAAACGGGGAAAGAGGAAGAAAAAAATATGTGTCTGTGTGTGCGCATATATATATATATAT
>NW_021848490.1:2775259-2799290 GCF_003651465.1 Formica exsecta | reverse complement strand
AAATCTATAATGAGAAAAGGAGAGAGAAAGAGAGAGTTAAAATTAAAGAAGAAAAAGTATAAGCAAAAAAGAGGCAGGGAGATAAAAGGAAAAAAGGTGGAGAATAAATATAATATCAGGTAATAATATTGTTTAGTATTATTAAATATATTGTTAAATATTATTAAGAAATGTTATTGAAAATTATTAATATTATCTATTTTATTTAATTTTAAGCCAGAGAGAGAAAGAGAGAAAGAAAGAGCGAAGGCAAAAAGGATAGTATATTTAAAATTAAAGAAGAAGAATAAGCAAGAGAGAGAGAGAGAGAGGAGAGTTATCGGTGGTGAATTCGGTGGTGGAGAGTCCCGGGACTTTCTCCCTCTAACGGTAGAGGCCAGCGCACGAACGGGGGATTCTTCGGTCTTCCAGGAGTGTGGAAGAATGGCAATGGTCAACATGAATAACCTACTGAACGGCAAGGACTCGCGGTGGCTGCAACTGGAAGTCTGTCGGGAGTTCCAGCGCAACAAGTGCACCAGGCCCGACACGGAGTGCAAGTTCGCTCATCCACCGGCTAACGTCGAGGTGCAGAACGGACGGGTCACTGCCTGCTACGACAGTATCAAGGTAACGAACCGTTGCATAATCGAGTTTCCGTGCTCGCGCGTAACGAGCGCGTTCGCGCGGAGCGGAATCGTCGGCTGATAAACTCCGCTTCACTTATCTCACACCTTCGGATAACCGACCAAAGTTACCGCGACTATCCTGGTGAAATCTGAAGCTCTATCATTATTATAGCTATTTGTATCAATGCGCGTATCGGTTCTGTCGAGAAATTGTACAATTCTCCTTAGTTGATCTCGATTCTGTTAGATAAGTGAAGTTTAAACGTATAGCTAATTCAATATTGCTTATCTCTCTTATCTTTACATTGGAGCTAATAGCTTTATTATTATAATATCAAATAAGAAATGTTGACAATGCATGATGGCGCGATAATAATGACGTCATTATTAGTCATTGCAATTTCGAGAAAAATTATTCTCATTCTGTTAGATAAACAGAATTGTCGTGCATTTTGATCTCTACGTGCTATTAGAATACTGTAAGATAGAGTTTACACACGCTGAATTAACTTTATAACAGAATAGATAAAAAATGTCGAAGCTGATATTTAAGAAAATTATCGACAAGCCATTGCGAATCTCTTTGTGGATATTTGGACTCGCGGATTATTTTCTTCCACATCTAAAATGCACTCTGAAAATCTTATTGTAACGCAGAGGTTAATCGCGCGCATTAGGGCTCTTTTCATCCCGCTACAATCGATCCAAATGAATACATGCACGGGATCGTCGATCGATCTCCCGCCTGCGCTTTCCGACTGCTGATCTCCCGATACAAAGCCGATAATTTGTAACGCCACACGGTGCGATAAGGAATCGGTTGTAATTTACGACGGGTAATAAGTCTCTTATCGCCGATCAGCACTCGAAGGGTGGGACGGGGGGTGGGGAGGGGGAAGGTTTATGGATTTTAGAATATTCCGTCTCTCGTGCGCGTTCTCGAAGCAAGGCGCGATTAAATGAACGCGAGAAAGAAGGAGGAGGCGCGGCCCGTCTCGTCTTCCCAGATATTGAACTGGAGAATTGAATTCGCAGTTATTAATAGCGACAATTATTCAACGCGCGGGGAGCGAGAAAATACCAATCGACATTGTCGATAAATCAGACGTGAGAGGCAACGAGAATTATGTAAAAAATTGAACGAGACCGTTCATTCGCGCCTGTTGTCGACGATGGTGCCCTATTGTCTGATGGCACCTATACACGCACGCGCGGTCTAGCGATTAGATAAAACGGGGAAAGAGGAAGAAAAAAATATGTGTCTGTGTGTGCGCATATATATATATATATCAGTCATCGCTTCATATATATATATATATATATATATATATATATATACCCGTAGATTTACCACTCTTCCGCAATAAACTTCGTCGTTATCTTTCCTTCCGCGATAATCTTAGATTATAAGTGAAGACAAAGATTAGCGGAGATAAAGCATAATGCTTTTTGCGAGGATATATTATCAAATGGAATTTTAGATTTCATGACTGATGAATGACGCTTTTTTCACTAACGGTTAGTATTATCGTCGTAAAATTTACTTCAATGGAAAGTTTAATGCAAAAATTTGCATGAAATATTTTATGCTGACGAGAAAAATTGTGCGTTAAATAATGTATATTCTTTTTATGGCGATTTAAAATCCTCTTTAAAATCATAAAAGTATTCGCAGTCGCTCATTTAAATATGTTATGAATACTAACTAATAACATTGGAGCAAGCGTAAAAATTTCTTATAACAGTTGTCATTAATCTTTATTGCTGCAAAAATGCCTATATAAATAGCCTATCAATATTCATAGTCATATATTATTAAAGCAGTTATTTCCTTGCTTGCTATTAGCATTAGAAGGGACTTGAGATATTTTTGTATTCTGTCAATTATAATTGATGCAATATATTTTATAATTTAATTCAATGTCAAATTCAGAGTAAATTCGCCAAAAAGAAATATCTACAATTAGATTCATCACTAAAGAAAAGAATCTGTCTCGAATCCAATTACTGCTATTCGTATAATAGCACGTGATTTGCATGGAGAACCGTTTTGCGACTAAAATTGTTAATTTTCACCTTATGCACTAACGCGCGCTATTCTTTATCGCTTTTTAGGTTCGGTCGAGCGAATATACGCACGCATACGTGGAATGCACGATTAGATAGCAGGTGGCAAAAAGATAACAGCCACGGGGAGCGGCCTGCCGCCATATCGTCTGAATATTCTCGAGGCGCGCTCAACGGTCGATTCGTTTTCAGAGACAGGCACACACACACACACACACATACACATATATACAGATATACACACTGTGATCCGTAAATTGTGCAATCGTGTATGCGAGTCGCGACAAGTAGGGCCGTGCCACATTTAATTCTGGATGCTATTAACGTCGCGGATAGTGCCTGAAAGGCAGCGTTGTCCGTCCAACTTTGGTCGTTTCTTTGTCTCTTCGTTTCTCGCACGTTCTTCCTCAATAATGGTGCTCATTACGTTTAATCGCTCCGAATGAATGGAGCTACGAACGCGCGCGCGGGTAAGCAAATACGGGCAAGTAGCATTTATACAAGGTTATCCAGAAGAAGCAGTAGCGATATATACGTACATATCTTTGCGCGAATCCGGAACAAGGCTTGCTTTAGCAAAAAATTTTAATGACCCCTATTTTATCTAGCATCCGAAGAATGAAGTAAAATTTTCCTGTTACACAATAACTGGCTCCCATACATCAAATCTTTGTTGAAGTAGATTTTTAAATATGATATCTTGGTAATTGTTCAAGTTATGAAATTTTGTAAAATTAACCGAAGAATATAAGAGTCGAAATTAGAGATATAGATATTGAAAATTATCTCGATATTTTTACTTTAAAACAATATATTTTGAATTTTCGACAAAAGTATTTCTGCTTAATCTGTACGTGGCAAAATTGAATCGTCCTGTATGCTACATACAGGATTCGAATCCGACGCGAGATATTGCTAAGAGTTTCCGCGGTTTCCCGGAGGGAAAGCCGGGGTCGTTCTCGAGAGCGCCAATATTACCGCCGAAGAAATATTAGCAATAAACCATTGCATTACGTATATCGGACGACGACTGTCTGCCGGGGTTCCCGAAGTCTCCTACGGAGTCCATCCTTTCGCGCCGTTTAGGTGCCAGAAACGCGGCTATCCTCGCATTCCGCCGATGAAATAAAGGCTCATTTTTCGAACGGGAAATAAAGGAGAGAGTGGCTATCGCATCGTTCTCCCGCGTCTTATCACTCCTCTCTCCTGACGCGGATGATATCTCCGGGGCAAAAGCTAGATTAATTTCACGGACTGGAGAATGGAGAACACCGGTATAACATAAGTTGGCCGCGCAAAAGCGAATCTAGTCGTCCGGCGCGTTTGCATCGATTCCGACTGCAATGCCGCGTGCACTTGGCTTTTATTCCCGCGACAGAATACTACGCCCCCTCCCCCTCGTTATGCCGCTACGTCTCCCGATAAGAGAAAATCTATTGTTATGTTAACTGGAAGAATTACGCGCTGCAAAATGGTGGAAGATTGTACTGTGGCGGTTCTCACCCTCGTAACTTAGCGCACAAGGAGCCACTAACGACTATAAATATGATCCGCGAGCATTTCCATGTTTCAATATTACTAAGGGGCGTCTGTTGTTTGTTGACTATCTTCTCAAATGCTGAATATTTTAAAACTTTATTCTAATTCGAAATTATATGCATATCTCCGCTGGCGCGATTTTATATTTCGTATCTCATGGTACTAGAAAGTCATATATTGGTAAAATCGATTTATAGCACTTTGGTCGTTTTTCTGTAGACTGTGAAAGATTTTTTTAAACAGCATTTATACATTATTGCATGACAATGGAAATGATAGAAATCTTGTATGCGCTATATTGGAGTTATATCGCTTTTATTCATCTGGCGAAAAGGAATCGTATAGACGAGATATCGTACCATCTGTCAATGAAGAAAGACATAGAACCAGGAAATATTTAAAATAGACAGAAAATAGATTATATTTTACAATGGTGTTGCACACAATGCGCTATTATATTCAATATTTTACTAAAGCAACATTCGTGACTGAACGTAATTTTGTTCATGTTGAAAGTAACTCGTTTTGGAATATGATTGGCATCCTTGACGCGGGATTACTCGATACAATACATTTATTTTAAGCTATTACATAAATGGCGTTTAAATGTATTAGTTTAACCCGGAATACGTACGTATATAGAGAGCATAACTTTTTATTCTTCAAACACATAATTCTTTTAGTAGAGAACGCGATAAGGAAACGCTAAAAAGTTACGCAAAGAAATTTTTTCTATGTGATTAGTAATTGCTATTGATTGATTTCGCATGGCGGCGAATATAGATTATTTGGTTACATTCTTTTATTTATCGAATAGCTTTGGCAAATTGATTAATATTGCACTATTCTAAAAGAATATTAAGAAGCGATAATTTCTTTGTCGTCATAATTAATAAATAGCTAATAAGCAGAATTAATTGTAAAATATAAGCGCGAGACTAAACCTAATTTTAATATCAGAAACTAATGCGCTAAAGACAGTCATCACTTGTGCATCTTTTTAATATTCAACGATAAATATCCGGGGTAATTTAAGTCAGAATTTCGAGAACACAAGTTTTGCTTGAATTAATATCTTCTGATTGGATATATGAAAGAAATGTTTATAAGAAGCTCTTCGTTTTCAATCGTTTATAAATCAAGGGGATCCATGCCTCGATATTTTACTTGGAAGAGAATTCGATATACCAAGTAGTGCAAAGAACTCGTCGTTGAAATTAAAATCGGAGCTTGCAGGTGCGGATCCCAGATTGGATAAGGGATGGAGGAGCGCGGTTACTTGAAAGATTCGAAGGAGAGGTCGTTAAACCGTTCTTCTCTCGCTCGGTTCCGCGACGTTACGATCCCGTAACGCGAGATTCGCACGTTCGATTCCAATTAGGCCGATTGGACGGCGCGGCGCGGCGCGATATTAAAGTAGACCTCCGGTTTAATCGCCGCTTCGTTCTGCGCCCTCCGTCGCCGATCGTACACGTCGACGTCGGAGCTTATATTTAAAGGGGAATATGACCGGGTTAGATGCGGCCAAGTTCCCCGTCGCGCGCGCACTCTTTTGTCTTTTATCCCTCCCCTCTCTTCCCGGTTCGATCTCCGCGAACAACGCCCGCTTATACCCTCCTCGCACACGCTCGTAGCTCTTATTCACCCTCTCGGCGCGTTATCGATTCCAATTACCTTAAAACTTTCAATTAATTCGGCTGTCGAGCGTTTTACGCGCTGCAGGAACCGGCCATTTCTCGGGCGCAGATGTCGCGGGCTCGGGGAACAGTGATGTTGAAATTTAATATCGATGTCGATACTTTTGCACAGGGAATTTTAGCATCACCATCCCTCGCGAGGGTATCGATACCATTTCATGCTTTTTCGAAAGAAGAATCGTGTGCGCGTCATCGCTTAAATAATAGCAACTATAATTTTTACAAAGGAAGGAATATAAAAGTATCGATATATTATTTTATGAAGTTTGCTCTCTCGCATCTCTCTACGCTGACATGACAATCTCATTCCCACGTCTAGAAGTTACACATATGGACGCGCGTTTTATCGGCTCGTCACGGCCCGTCGCCGATGGCGCGTTTCTTTCTTCCTGTTGCCGCTTTTCGAGCCGTATACGCGCTCGCGGCGAACGCGATAACGACCCGTTCTCACGCTGATAAACGGCGGTCCAGCGCTAGCGATAATACCGGGGATGCTACACGAGCGCATCGGCTAGGAAAATTCGATGAAAATAAAATGGGCACAGTTTGAAAAGAGAAGGAGAGAAAGAGAGGGAATATACGGTAAATATGTATATAGATAAAATGCGAAGAGAGAGAGAGAGAGAGAATAATGCGCGATAAAATTTCTTTGTTGCGCCGCTTAATAAAGCCGACCGAAATGTTAATATCGTTGCGGCGAAGCACCGTTTGCCTTGTGCGAGTTTAATGTTTGAATTACCAATATTTGCGCGGCGGAATATTATATCAACATTATGCGAGACTCTCTAATTTCGAAAGTGATATAAGTTCACTATATTCCAAAAGCGCGCGGGGCACGCGCGCAGGGTCGGTAGGAGATAAATCAAACAGCCAATGTTGTTTCATTTTCAGAATTAAATTGACTCGTCGGTCCGTCGAAATCGCAGTCTAGCGCGATCGCTCGTACGTTTTCGGTATTTAGATACGAAAATTAGGACACACTCGATTCGACATTCGAAACATACATCGTGCATCGGAAAAATTTGCGCTGAAAATTCAGTTGCGATTCATTCATCTTTTGTTAAAATTTGACTATCGTTTTATTATGACTTTAACACTCACAAAAATAGAAACATTTTCACGTGATTCTACATAAATGATAAAAATATAGTGATAGTACGATATACATATATCTCCCTCTTCTCCCACGTAATTTACAATATCATAATTTGTTATTGAGATACAAAAACAATGAAAAGACATCATTCAATGACTCTCGTTTTACCGCAGTGATTGCGCAAGTTTCGTCAAAGTGTCTACGTAAGAGAGAAGCAGACGGCAGTTTCCTGGGTCGGTCAACGTACAGTAACATTAGATTCTTGCGGGATTCACCGGGCAACGGCAGCGTCGTATTTCCGTGACAAGTGGCAAGGGTGAAGGGGGGAGAGAGAGATCAGAAAATCGCGAGCGCGCTCCCGCTCGCTCGCGAGAGAGCGAAAAGGGGCCGGTCGGTCCGCCGCGTTTCACACCGGTGGACACGAAAAACATAGTTAACAGCTGCCGCCGCCGCCGCCGCCGTCGTCGGCGTCGTCTTCGTCGTCTTCGTCATCGTTGTCGTCGTCGTCGCGGCTACAGCTGCACCTGTCGCGTCCGTTAATGCGCGACTAAAATACGGAACGCGCGATGCGCGAGCGGGCGCGAACCAGTACTCGTGAGCGGAATTTTCCCGCCGACGATTACGAGATCGCTCCTTTTCCTCTTCTCTCACCCTCCCGTTTTCTTTAACCTTTCTCTTACCTCTTTTCTACTGGCGAACCACTCGACAGGATGTACCTGTCCGATAGGATGAGGTTCAACGCGCTCGCTTCTTCCGCTTTCCGTCCGCAAAATTTTTCAATATTCTCGCCTATGAAGATTAAAATGTGAAAAGACGGGCTTCTTGTTCGGCGTGTTTTTTTCCTATTCTTTTTCTCCGCGAGCTAGCTTATATATAGAACCACCGACGATGTATAGAGTAACTTGAAAAATTCAAAGTGACTAGTTCTCTTTACGGGAAAATTAATCGCGCGGGTTCGTTCTTAACTCATATTATGTAACATACGAACCTTAAAATAAATTGTAAAAGATATATTATTAACAAAAATGTTAAAATTACGTTTATGTATATGTATTACTTAAAATTAACTGAAAGGTAAAGTTTGATATTCTATTTAGACAGTTGTAATATATATTTATATTGTAGAATATATTTATTGATAATTTTTATAATTACTTCACAAATATATTTTAACTAGGACGACTGCAAGAGCTAGAAGAATTATACATCAATTTATATATTTTACACGGGTCAAGTAATATATATACATTTCGAAAACTCTTTTCTACATACTTTATTGTCTTATGTGGCAAGAGCAATCGTCGTGTTTAATCTGTTTAATGTGAGTCATACGCTATCATGTCGAGCCGTGCCACTTGTCTTTCAACGGAAGAGACAAAGCACACTGCATCGCTCGGATGACCTGACTTTTTGCGTGGCACGTGTGTGTGACATAGCGTGAATTCATCGCATACGCGCGTTGATAGAAAAGACGATTGCAAAAAAATCAATCATGAATACAGTCGTTAACACTACAAGAGAGCTAGCATATCTATGCGTGGGCATGAGTTTAAATATAGGCGAATTAGATAACTAAATTTTATAGAGAGAGAAGGAGAGATTCCTTAAAAATTAATTTATATATATATATATGATTTTTTTAAATGTTTTAAATTTATATTTGAAAAATAGATTATACAGATTGTATATATTACCATATTATTGCTAAATGCATGCAGCATTTTAAATAAATTTTTATAAATCAAGCTATTTTTAATTAAATCTCTTTACTTTTGAATTTAGTTTCAAGAATAAATTTTCTGTCGCTTTTTACGCTTGAACTATATAGTATCTGAAAAAAAATGTGCACGTGTGAAGGGAGACGGTGTTATAGGTCTTTATCGAAAGGGGGGCTAACATAAACGGATATAGAAAACACGGGGTCCCCTATCGTTAGTAGTTTATAGAATCGATCGCGGTCGGCGACAAACGGTAGACAGACTGGCGGGTTTTACACGCCGACACGGATAGGCAGATAGACGGACGGACGCGGGTCGCGACAGGTAAGCGGCCGGCAAGGTGTAGGTAGACGGTCTGGCAGGTTCTCGCGTATTACTTGTAATCTAAACTACACGGTGTATTATTTCTGCGCCCCTTTTCCACGTATCGGCGATATAATTCACGTTATTATTAATACGTCGCTTAGGTAAATATCACGACATCGGCATATCTGTTCTCGATTTTATATCAAACGCGACCATCATCGAAACAATTATTTCGTTACATTATAAATCTCATTCCGGACGATCTATATATAACTCGTGATAGAGAATTCAATTTATAAATTTTACATTTCGTGTATTTTAATTTACATTTTGTGTACATACGTATGGATATATATGTTTTGATCCTCTTTTCGAATGTTTTTCATATTATATAGAATTATAATTTCTCTATTATTGATTATAGGTCACCTAAAAAATAAATTTAATATAGAATTAAATAACATATATAATATTATTTATTATATAAATTTATATAATCATAATAATAATAACATACTCTTTTTTTTTACGAATTTTCTACGATTGATATATCATAAATATCGCAATTAATCATATTCTTTTTATTAATAATCTGCGTTTTTCGAACTTAAATTGTTATGTATTACAAGTATATTGTTCAAGTGGAAGTATAGCAAAACTAAATTCAAGCATGTACATTACTTTTAAATTGCACGATGTACTATTTCTATGCTTGTTTCTAGATATCGACAAGTATATAGTTCGCGTTATTATAGACTGTTATGTAAAGCCTAAGTAAATATTACAACATAGTTTCCGTGTATTAAGCGGATTAATCGTGTTTATTATAGCACAATTAATTCAGCTACATTATCGAATCGAACAAATTGAAATCGCGTTAAAGTCAGGCCTTATAGTAGAATAGTTGTACAAATAAAAAGTATCGTAAAACTATTATATATTTTACGATTTTTTGAATAAAATGCTACTTATCGGCTTTAATGCTATTACTTTAGCGTAATCGAGTTAAAGAGTTTAGTGTTTCCAATATGTCCAAGAGACGCGGAGAATTTCGGAGCATGTATTATAGATGAGATGAGGGAACGGAGGGAGATCGAGCCGATTCGTGCACGGCCGTGCATTGTTGGCCTGAAAATCGATTCGCGACACGCGGCAAGTAGACAGACGGGTTTACATGCCGACAGACAGATGGAGAAGACAGACAGACAGGTAAGGCAGGCACGCAGGCAGGCAGGCAGGCAGGCAGGCAGGCAGGCAGGCCGACCGCGACAGACGGGAAAGCTAAGAGCAGGGCGAGAGTTGCCAGGTTCCCGTGTATTACTTCTAGCCCGCAAACTACGCCTCTGCTCCTCCTTCTCGATATTACGTCTCTGATATTCCCGTGAGCTTCCCGGAATATCTTACGCGGTGCCGTCTAAACGTTTGCTATTCCAGCCGAGTGGAAATTCATTTAATTGCTCCGGAAGATCAAGAGCTCTCGAGACCATCTCTCCTACCTGCTCTCTACCTTTACCACCGTCTCTTTTTTCCCTCCGGCCTCGTCTCTGAGCCACCGTCGTTTTCGCAATCAAACGGAGAGACTAATACCGATCGTCACCCAAATCGCTCTTCCAAAGACGCTGGCTGGCGTATCGTCTATATGTACGCCACGAAGATGCTAGTCCAATATAGTGCGATTTCTATTACTTTTCCTACAAAGAATTTTATATTTTAGAAAGACTCGCGACGAGCTCTATAATCTTGTTTAATAACGCTTATAATTTTAAGCATTTGATTGCAGACTTTTGAAATATTATGCTTATCATCGAACTAGAAACATCATTTATCTGGCTTTTTTTCTAGTTTGGTAAAGGTTGATAGCTTAACAAATTTTGGAAACATATAATTAATTATCTTAGAGAACCAAAATAATACTCGATGTTACATTGCTCAAATCTTTAGTTGATGGAGGAATTCAAGAGCTTTGTCTCGAAGTTGGGACGTGATCGAAATGTAGACAAGCGAGATAGCCGTCTGACAAACGTACGATCGCTCGTTATCGGTTCGCTCTTCTCGTAACCAGAGATGACTCGATCCGGTCGGTTAGATTTAGGCAGGTATCGCAGGTAGAGTCTCTCGTAATCCCTCGCAGGTTAGGTTTGCGGTCCAACACATCGGGAATCCTCTATGCGTTTGTCTGTGTTTACGTGTATATGTGACCGAAAAACCGTACAGGTGCAGCGGGGCGCTACCTAGCCCCCGCCGTTTTCACATAATTTACGGCCGGACGGCATTAGCCGCAATGCTTGTCCCTGTAATAGAACGGTCGGATCGGCAAGGGGGCGGAAGGGGGAGAGGAGAAAGGGGATCGACCCCCGAGCCCTGCTATCCACCTATCTACCTACCTACCTAGCTACGTTCATGCCACACGGTATAGTTACCTTTATTTCGAGCTATGCGAGATAAACCTTAACCGCGTCCGCGCGCTAATCTTCTGCGACTCTCTTCTCCTCCGTATTTTACTCCTTCTTTCTGCCCTCCTTACTTCCCATCCCTGCTTTTCTTCCCTCCTCCCCAACGGCGGCTATTGTACTCTACGAGCTTAACTCTAAACGATTTTAGAATGCAATGTCGTCGACTTCCACATCGTTTTAAAGAGGATCGTACTGCGAGTCGAAATTATGACGTGGGGCGACAAGATGCGAGGTTCTCTACGGATAGAGTATCGAGGATGGCATTCGAAACGACGTTGAATATTTCATCATAGATATTTCAGTTCAATATCGATTCGCGAAACGTGTTTCGATATTATAGCTCCGAAATAGTCATTAATACAGCAAACTTCCTTCGATGTCGTCTTAGATAATGTTCAAGCGCGGGTTATCGAGATCTCTCAAAACTTTGCGGTATAATCGAACTGTCGAGTTTAGTCGTAAACGCGCGGTAGCGAGTCTTCCCGTTCCGATTTCAAGTATTGTCTCCTTGAATCGAGACAGCCGTCCGTTCGGTCCACCTGAGCGATTTCAAAATATATTGTCTTCCGCTCCATGTGCAGCGCGCGGCTTCAGTTTCCGGGGCTATCGAGACTTTCTAATAGCGTCGTTTCTTCTTCGAATCGAACTTTACATTACCGTCGCACATGTACTGCGATTTCGAGAGTGACTTACGGCAAATCGTTAGAGTTTCGTCTGCAAGGCATGTGATATCTACCCTTTTTTCCTCTATCGAAAATCTTTAACAATATTTTGATTTTTTTTTTTTTTTAATTTTTGTTTTCATTTTAGTGCAATAGTTATTCATTAATTTGCTAATTTTTCATTTGTCTTAATGCTTTATACGCAAACAAATAAATATTTTTTAGCTGACGCTTCTAAAAGCAACAATCAAATGTATGAAAAGATAATTGTAGCAATTATTTGCGAACAATGTTGCGAATCGGCGCGTATCAATAAGACAAAAGATTTTTTATAAATCGCACGTCGCTATCGAAGGCTCTACGATATATTATTTATTCAATCGCTGCTTGATCGAAGCGGAGGCTATCACCGCTCTATTGTGTAACCGTCATTATTCCACATATTCCCACTATGGTCCATTCCATTCCTCGTATTATCCCATATTCCGTCGGCTTCGACCGCGACAGCTCATCAAATGTACATATCGAATACCTCGGGCCTGTGGCGGCGCTCACGGCAGCCGAGTATCGAGGTTTATGCAACGAAAAATTCACTTATTGATCTCCGTCGCGCGACACGCGATGCAAAGAAGCTCGTCCCGCCTCTCTCTTCTTCCGTCTGAAAATAACATTGTGAGTCAGTCTGGAAGCCACTATGTTAGCACGCGCGACCGCGTAATATAGGAAGTGGTTCTCCTCGAAGAATTATGTATTTAACTGTGCTGGAAGCGGTGCTGCAGCGAGAAGGGGATAGATAGTACAGTAGTATATAAGGCGAGAGAGAAAGAAGAAAAGGGAGAACGAGAAAGAGAGAGAGAGAGAGAGAGAGATAGATAGATAAATAGAGGAAGAACGGCCGATAAAGGATCACGCACAGAGCACGCACGCCATATAATCTCGAGACGCAACCCCGATCATATCGGTCTAATTGATAAATCGTGATGCTCCATTAAAGTAAGAGTCCTCCGTCAGATTGTATAAGATACACACTCGTCGCTTCCTGCGTGCGTGCACGTTACACACCTGGTGCGGAATCTATACGCGACTCGCGCTTACGCGTTGCGTGACTCGGTAACGCATTATACATACTGCGCAACGTCTATTTTTCCGTCGAGCTTGTCGGTTAAGTAACACGATTGCGAAATCCGCCGACGCGTTGTTGACGATGTTTCTCTCGACGCGGCTTACCGCAAGTTATTAAAATTCGACACGCAACGAAATGCAGTTAATCGTACAACAGATGACGGATGAATCTCATGATTTCCGGATTTAATTTTTACGACAATACATTTTTACAACGATAAATAAAATTATATATGTCGCATCTCTCTCTCTCTCTCGCGATTGAGCGAAATATTATTATTATTATTATTTTTTTTTTTTTTTATTGTAAATCAAAGAGAGATTTCAGCGATTTATCTCGTCGTTTTTATCAAGAAACCTTTATCGCTCTTTTATCCTGGAAATTTACAGCGTGTCACGTTTTAACGGGATATATTCGTCTAAATAGAATTTCAAAGTGGGTCGTGAATCGCGCGGTCGTTGGATTTAAAGCGATTTTCGTTTCTGACATTCTCGTCGATGTGAGAAACTGACGATAATCAACGACTATGCTCCAAAAAGTCGTCCTTGCGCAAAAGCACTTCGATCCTACAATGAGGTTCTGCACACTCACCCGTGGATGCAAAACGCCGAGGGTGTTTTTAATAATGCAGCAACGCTCTTTCTCGTTCGTATCACATTTTCCCTAACTTTTTACTTTTCAATTTTTTCGCCACGATTTTTGCGGCTGTATTGCAAATGCCATTTTCACATAGCGGTATAAATGAAATAAAAAAAAAAATAAAGGTACGAGAGAAATGCATTTATTGTGTATGTGTAATATAAATTTTTTAGTCATTCTCCATGAATGTAAATTAAAAAGTATATATTAGGAAAGTGTATAAGAGAGAATGAATGAATAATAAAAACGATTTTATGAAGATGAGAATATCTTCAACTCATCTGCTATGCATTATCATATCGTTAAATGTATGAAAAATTATTATCTTTTTATAAGTATCTTTTTATTATCTTTTTTAAATAAATATTTTTATAAATCAATTTAAAAACTGCTAAATAATTATATTTTTTGGCGTTCTAAGTTTGATAATTCTATTCATTTTTAGATTTTATCTGTTGATAAGTTAAAAAATGAAAGTTGAAATATATAATGAAAATTAAAAGTTGAGAGAGTAAAATAAAGAGTTTAAAATTGTAGAAATTTGATTGAAGAAAATTTTAATACATCAAACAATTTTGTATGTCTTTTTTTTTTTTTGCGGAAATACTAGTACAAACTCGAGTATAAACTCGAGACTTCTAGAACTACTACTACTACCACTTGCTCGAGAAAGTGAGCGTGAAAGAGAGGGAGGACCGAGGCCCGCTCGTAGTGCAGTTTAATAATAGTATCGCTACGTTTGCTCTCGTCTTCGTCTCTTCTCGTCTCGTGGTAAGAAATACTCGCCGTATTTACCGCGTGTGGTCCCCGCATAGTTACATCATTTGATGCTAAAATGGTCTTGAGACGGTGCTTGAGTACAAAAACGTGTTTCCACTAAAAAGTTCGCTATATATAGGCGTGTTTCTTATGAGACAGATTCTCTTATAGCGCAACGTTCACGCCGGAGTAACTTCGGCGTGTAAACATCGAGGGTGTATTAGAACTCGAAGAGCGAGAGAAAGAGAGAAAGAGAGATTTCCTCTACATTTCGCTGGAAATGTTGCGCGAAAACGCGAGAGAGATCGGTGATGACGGGGAAAGTAGAAAGAGGGTGGCTGATTTTACCGCAACGATATTCCACATTGAAACTTCAAACGAACGTACACAGTACAAACAGAGATGAATACTATTGTACCGAATTTTTGATAAAAAGTTTGCGCGATACTTGGAATGCAAGCGATGCGGAGATATTAGAGAACGTTGGAGAAATTTTACTTCGATTCGTTGCCGAAGTGAGTTGGCAGATGAATCGAGTACACGTCGCTGCGAATGCAATGTGCGGAACCGTATCGCGAAATGCACCGCGTTGGTCAATTTCTTTAAAAGCTGGCTAGGATCCCGGTTGCCGTACGATCTATCCGACTCTTACTTAAAGTTGAGCCTTTTTGCCTTATTTATTGCCTGTTTCACATTGCATCCGATGATATTGTACGAGTATACGTTGCTATCTCGAGCGAATCATTGTCAACTTAGTCAAACTGAAAAAGAGACAATTCACAATTCAATAATCTACAAGTTTCATGCTCGGTTATATTCTTGGATTATAGATATTTTATGTAAAGCGTATTTCTAGAAAAAAGAAAAGAGCGAAAAAAATCAAAAAATATATAATTTATTGTCAGATGAAATAGCCATTGTTACATTGAAATTTTATCATTACTTCAGCATTTTTTTTTTTTTTACGAGAGCGATCTACAATGAATCCGCGTATATTGGACTTGAAATTTTAAGATTTGTAGTTTATTTACCAGTATTCTCTCTCCCTCTCTCTCTTTCTCTATTCGCATCATCACGGGAAAGTTGCTATGAAGTATGAAAGATTTTATGGACTGGGCATTCTGTGATAAAAATGGTAGGTATTATGGACTGCGCGGCAAATAATTAGAGCTGCGGCACCACGCTCACGTAGCTGGATGTGTAGATACTTGAAAGTCTAAAGGGAAAAGAAGTAAAGTTGGATGCGCACGAAAAGTCGTTAAATTTAATTGCAACCATCTGACGAGCGAAGATGAGATCACCGGACACCTGTTTATGTTCTTTTCTTCTTCGTATATTTAATCGCGTCATAGGAAAAAAGATGGCAATCGCACCGCGAGTTAAACTTGAGCGATGATAAATTTATTGCTATGTATTGCGTAAAATAAAGACTGACGAAAAATGTAGGGTTTGCTGTAAAATGATCGGTCAATTTTATCCTACAAAAGTTCGAAGTCGAAAGAGGAACTTTTTAACGGATTATCCTACTCGATCAATCTATGACGCATCGAAAATCTTATTCTCGACAAAAAGACGTAGTTGACCGACTCTCGCGTTAAACTGTACAATTGCATATATATATATATATCTTCGTTTATGATCAAAGATTCGCTTCTATTCAAGCTAAAGGACGATATTTTACGAATTAGTTACCGGTCCTCGTCGGCGATGCGCAAGCTTGCGCGTTTGTCGCACTCGATAAAGCACGAAGTGGAGAATAATTCACTGCTTTATCGGCGCCAAATCGCCAAATCGCGCCGCTTTCTCGTGTGCGCGCATGTAATTCGCGTCGCGAATTTCCCGTTGAATACTAGCAAGTGAGAGAAAGAGAGAGAGAGAGAGAGAGAGAAAAAGAGACGTGCATTCACGACGAGCACGCACTCGAGAGCGAGGTAGGAAGCGCGAAAACTCGTTGGTGATTTTTGGGCATTTTATTTTCGCTCTTGTTTCCCTGCCACCGCCCCTTCGTCCCTCTTCTTCCTCTTTATCCCCGCACGGCTTGACGCACGGTGAGAGATATTGGATTAACAATGCATTAATTACGTTTCGTTGGCACGACCAACGTGGCGGCAGGGTCTGAATTTCCGAATTATACGCCATGGCAGATTACTCGGATAAAATTCAGCCGTATGCGGGAATTTGCATACCGTAATGATGGAATACCGCGGGACGTTATATATCCACCCCCGTCTCTTCCGTTCTACAGAATGCTCACTATGCGGTGGTTGTCATACAAACGAAGCGAGACAAAGAGAAAAAGAGAGATAGATCGATGATAAATTTATTGCTATGTATTGCGTAAAATAAAGACTGACGAAAAATGTAGGGTTTGCTGTAAAATGATCGGTCAATTTTATCCTACAAAAGTTCGAAGTCGAAAGAGGAACTTTTTAACGGATTATCCTACTCGATCAATCTATGACGCATCGAAAATCTTATTCTCGACAAAAAGACGTAGTTGACCGACTCTCGCGTTAAACTGTACAATTGCATATATATATATATATATCTTCGTTTATGATCAAAGATTCGCTTCTATTCAAGCTAAAGGACGATATTTTACGAATTAGTTACCGGTCCTCGTCGGCGATGCGCAAGCTTGCGCGTTTGTCGCACTCGATAAAGCACGAAGTGGAGAATAATTCACTGCTTTATCGGCGCCAAATCGCCAAATCGCGCCGCTTTCTCGTGTGCGCGCATGTAATTCGCGTCGCGAATTTCCCGTTGAATACTAGCAAGTGAGAGAAAGAGAGAGAGAGAGAAAGAGACGTGCATTCACGACGAGCACGCACTCGAGAGCGAGGTAGGAAGCGCGAAAACTCGTTGGTGATTTTTGGGCATTTTATTTTCGCTCTTGTTTCCCTGCCACCGCCCCTTCGTCCCTCTTCTTCCTCTTTATCCCCGCACGGCTTGACGCACGGTGAGAGATATTGGATTAACAATGCATTAATTACGTTTCGTTGGCACGACCAACGTGGCGGCAGGGTCTGAATTTCCGAATTATACGCCATGGCAGATTACTCGGATAAAATTCAGCCGTATGCGGGAATTTGCATACCGTAATGATGGAATACCGCGGGACGTTATATATCCACCCCCGTCTCTTCCGTTCTACAGAATGCTCACTATGCGGTGGTTGTCATACAAACGAAGCGAGACAAAGAGAAAAAGAGAGATAGATTTTTAGTCTTAATAATTCTTAAATTGCGCGTATATGAATATTTTTTCATCGCGCTAATGTTATGCTTGAATATTATTAAATTCGAGAAACGACGGAATATAGATTCATCGATTTAATGCATCAATTAATATTGTAAAATACTCGATTTGATTTGATTTGTGGGTTTAGTTTGTGAGGATTTTAATACATTAATTTATTAGCGCTAATTATAATTAATTAAATATTCTCCTTTTCCACACTTATCGTATACGATTTCTATATAATATATTTCTATATAAATATTAAATATGTTAGATATTCAATGTGAGTTTATATTGTTTAGAAATAAAATTATTGTAATTTTCATATTGTTCTTTATCTTTTTGTTTATATATACAGGTATTTTTGCTATAAAATTTCCTAATAAATTTTTCTTGCATAGATATCTATCTATATAACCAAATCTTAGAGATGATGCATTATTTTTTTTTTATCTGCACCGATAATATATTTTTTAAATACGTTATATACGGATTAAATTTCGGGGATCATCATATCGCATAAATGAATTATTACATTCTCGATATTTGTATTACCCGGTATATTCATGGGTTATTGTCTTCTCGACCTCTCTTCAACTATACAGATTGAAGGTAAAGGACGGAAAAAGAAAGAAGGACAGATCGCACAGAGAAGAGACCGATATGAATAAAAAGGATATCTAGAGAGAGAGCGAGAATTAGTTTTATCTCGCAGATTAATGTATCCCACATGGCCACGTTGTCTTGAATTGCTCCGGAGATAATTCACGGCCACGTTGGCGGCGTCTAGCTTTATCGAGATGCAAATACGACAACGAGGAGAATAGTGCGGAATTAAAATCAGCAGACTAGAACTCGCACGGAGAACTACGTTGTATTTTGGATGATGGTGGAGAGAGCACCGGGAAATCCTATATCGGTATTTTTCCACAGTCGATGCGGAAAGTAGGAAGAGGAAGCCGTATTTTCGGGATTACTACGTTCTCCGTGCCGCTGCTCAAAGACAGCGAGAGGCAGGAGAACGGGAATGCAAAAAAGGAGCAAAGTAATGTTATGCGTTGTTTGTAACAGTACGAATAAAAAGAGAATCGATATCACCGTGAAGGAAGGAACGTTGTCGCATCAATTCTAAGAAGAAAAAGCTAAAAAGAGAACGGATGGAAGTAAAGTAAAAGAAAAGCAGCATGCAATACTTGAAAGAAGACAAGATGCTGTATGCGTTTCGACCGAATTCTAATGATAATCATGATAATATGGTTTCTCTGTAAATCCGCTAACCCGTGCTTATCGCTTGATTGCTATTAAAAAATGTACGAGAAGAATGACAAGGGATGTCTGGATCCTATAATAGCGAAATAGTAATAATCTCTTTCCAGGATTATTTAATTCCTCGAGGCTGAGTCTGATCGACAATATTTTATTAAAATTAGAATTCGATTTCGTTGATAAGAAAACGACACGAAAAACGATCGGAGTCGATATGAGGGAGAAATTGTTGGGGTTTGATGTTGATCATGAACGGCAGAGTAAGAAATTGAGAATGCGATCGGTACAGACTGACACAAAGGAAGCGCGAAAATCCAGCATCCAACGGAAGAAACGAAGGGGAAGAGAGAAAACTCTTCGTGGATAGTTCTAGTTGAAAATACCGACGAGTCTAGCGCATTCAAAGGCAAGATGACGCAAAGGTTCAAAGGAAAACTCGGAGGAAGAGGATGGTGGAGAAATCGATACGCAAAGGGATATTCGGTGAATCCGTCGCACAATTTCATCCACACTTTCGTGAATAAGAAGATGAAAATGTTAATAGAAAAATTTATCACAAAACTGAAAAAAAAGGATAATATATCGAGATATTACGTGCTCTTAAAAAAACTTTGCCATTAAAAGCATTTGATAGCTGTCTTTTTCGGAAAGAGCGAAGATGAGATCACCGGACACCTGTTTATGTTCTTTTCTTCTTCGTATATTTAATCGCGTCATAGGAAAAAAGATGGCAATCGCACCGCGAGTTAAACTTGAGCGATGATAAATTTATTGCTATGTATTGCGTAAAATAAAGACTGACGAAAAATGTAGGGTTTGCTGTAAAATGATCGGTCAATTTTATCCTACAAAAGTTCGAAGTCGAAAGAGGAACTTTTTAACGGATTATCCTACTCGATCAATCTATGACGCATCGAAAATCTTATTCTCGACAAAAAGACGTAGTTGACCGACTCTCGCGTTAAACTGTACAATTGCATATATATATATATATATCTTCGTTTATGATCAAAGATTCGCTTCTATTCAAGCTAAAGGACGATATTTTACGAATTAGTTACCGGTCCTCGTCGGCGATGCGCAAGCTTGCGCGTTTGTCGCACTCGATAAAGCACGAAGTGGAGAATAATTCACTGCTTTATCGGCGCCAAATCGCCAAATCGCGCCGCTTTCTCGTGTGCGCGCATGTAATTCGCGTCGCGAATTTCCCGTTGAATACTAGCAAGTGAGAGAAAGAGAGAGAGAGAGAAAGAGACGTGCATTCACGACGAGCACGCACTCGAGAGCGAGGTAGGAAGCGCGAAAACTCGTTGGTGATTTTTGGGCATTTTATTTTCGCTCTTGTTTCCCTGCCACCGCCCCTTCGTCCCTCTTCTTCCTCTTTATCCCCGCACGGCTTGACGCACGGTGAGAGATATTGGATTAACAATGCATTAATTACGTTTCGTTGGCACGACCAACGTGGCGGCAGGGTCTGAATTTCCGAATTATACGCCATGGCAGATTACTCGGATAAAATTCAGCCGTATGCGGGAATTTGCATACCGTAATGATGGAATACCGCGGGACGTTATATATCCACCCCCGTCTCTTCCGTTCTACAGAATGCTCACTATGCGGTGGTTGTCATACAAACGAAGCGAGACAAAGAGAAAAAGAGAGATAGATTTTTAGTCTTAATAATTCTTAAATTGCGCGTATATGAATATTTTTTCATCGCGCTAATGTTATGCTTGAATATTATTAAATTCGAGAAACGACGGAATATAGATTCATCGATTTAATGCATCAATTAATATTGTAAAATACTCGATTTGATTTGATTTGTGGGTTTAGTTTGTGAGGATTTTAATACATTAATTTATTAGCGCTAATTATAATTAATTAAATATTCTCCTTTTCCACACTTATCGTATACGATTTCTATATAATATATTTCTATATAAATATTAAATATGTTAGATATTCAATGTGAGTTTATATTGTTTAGAAATAAAATTATTGTAATTTTCATATTGTTCTTTATCTTTTTGTTTATATATACAGGTATTTTTGCTATAAAATTTCCTAATAAATTTTTCTTGCATAGATATCTATCTATATAACCAAATCTTAGAGATGATGCATTATTTTTTTTTTATCTGCACCGATAATATATTTTTTAAATACGTTATATACGGATTAAATTTCGGGGATCATCATATCGCATAAATGAATTATTACATTCTCGATATTTGTATTACCCGGTATATTCATGGGTTATTGTCTTCTCGACCTCTCTTCAACTATACAGATTGAAGGTAAAGGAGGGAAAAAGAAAGAAGGACAGATCGCACAGAGAAGAGACCGATATGAATAAAAAGGATATCTAGAGAGAGAGCGAGAATTAGTTTTATCTCGCAGATTAATGTATCCCACATGGCCACGTTGTCTTGAATTGCTCCGGAGATAATTCACGGCCACGTTGGCGGCGTCTAGCTTTATCGAGATGCAAATACGACAACGAGGAGAATAGTGCGGAATTAAAATCAGCAGACTAGAACTCGCACGGAGAACTACGTTGTATTTTGGATGATGGTGGAGAGAGCACCGGGAAATCCTATATCGGTATTTTTCCACAGTCGATGCGGAAAGTAGGAAGAGGAAGCCGTATTTTCGGGATTACTACGTTCTCCGTGCCGCTGCTCAAAGACAGCGAGAGGCAGGAGAACGGGAATGCAAAAAAGGAGCAAAGTAATGTTATGCGTTGTTTGTAACAGTACGAATAAAAAGAGAATCGATATCACCGTGAAGGAAGGAACGTTGTCGCATCAATTCTAAGAAGAAAAAGCTAAAAAGAGAACGGATGGTAAAAAAGTAAAAGAAAAGCAGCATGCAATACTTCGAAGAAGACAAGATGCTGTATGCGTTTCGACCGAATTCTAATGATAATCATAATATGGTAAGATGCTGTATGCGTTTCGACCGAATTCTAATGATAATCATGATAATATGGTTTCTCTGTAAATCCGCTAACCCGTGCTTATCGCTTGATTGCTATTAAAAAATGTACGAGAAGAATGACAAGGGATGTCTGGATCCTATAATAGCGAAATAGTAATAATCTCTTTCCAGGATTATTTAATTCCTCGAGGCTGAGTCTGATCGACAATATTTTATTAAAATTAGAATTCGATTTCGTTGATAAGAAAACGACACGAAAAACGATCGGAGTCGATATGAGGGAGAAATTGTTGGGGTTTGATGTTGATCATGAACGGCAGAGTAAGAAATTGAGAATGCGATCGGTACAGACTGACACAAAGGAAGCGCGAAAATCCAGCATCCAACGGAAGAAACGAAGGGGAAGAGAGAAAACTCTTCGTGGATAGTTCTAGTTGAAAATACCGACGAGTCTAGCGCATTCAAAGGCAAGATGACGCAAAGGTTCAAAGGAAAACTCGGAGGAAGAGGATGGTGGAGAAATCGATACGCAAAGGGATATTCGGTGAATCCGTCGCACAATTTCATCCACACTTTCGTGAATAAGAAGATGAAAATGTTAATAGAAAAATTTATCACAAAACTGAAAAAAAAGGATAATATATCGAGATATTACGTGCTCTTAAAAAAACTTTGCCATTAAAAGCATTTGATAGCTGTCTTTTTCGAAAAAAAATATAATTTTTTTAAATGTTTAAAAAATTTTGTATATCCCAAATTTTGAAAAAATATATAAATATAAATGCATAATTTTATAAAGTATTTTTACGTTAGTAATACTTTACAATTATATATATGCTTCCGATGTATTTGAATTAAACGTGGATTAAAGTTAATTTTATGAGGCAGTTTCAATCTTTACAGTTGTATTAAGATGTACAAAAAGAAAAAAGAATATGTGTAAAGTACTTTCTTAAAACATATCCAAAGTGTGCGAAAATCAAAATATTTGTCCATCTTATAACGAGGATGTTTAAAAAAAAAAAAAAAAAAACAGATCAAGAGATGACGTAAAAATAAAAAACATGAAATGTTCACGGATGTATTTAAAGAAGTCATTCTTCATGTGAGAGCCGAGATATTGCTTTCGAGCGCACAAGTACCCGGAGAAAGAATGAAGATGTTCATGTTTAAATAGCGTTGTGTCTCTCACGGGGATTTGTCGACTTAAACTCTTTTCGAGCTGACATAAACCTGTCGCGAATCCACAAAGACGTAGCGGAGGATTCGAAAGAAGCGTATGAAGATGTCGAATTATAAAGGTACCTAAAAAGGACCGGTACTTGACGTGATCAGAGGCGAGAGAAGTCAAAAAGAGAAGGCCACGAAGGAAGAATGAAAGTACGAGGAATTGAAGTGAAAGAATGTGCCTCCCCATTCCTCTTCGAGAAGAGTTATTATATCGCGTACATAAGAGTTCGTCGGCTAACGTTTACTTTACGATATCACGGGTCACCGGAGACGCAGAGACGATCACGATGCAAAGACGATGAGGACGTCGAAGCGGAGGAAGGAACGGGAGATCTCCTAAGGAAGAGACGGTTGTGTAAGCACAAGGATCGATATTAGCGGGGTACTACTTCGAGGAAGGTCTATGAACACGATTCTCGCTTATAATGAGAGACAGGAGGCTTGACGAAGTGGAGGGTGAGAGAGAGAGAGAGAGAGAGAGGGGACCTGGCTTGGTAACGGGGGAAAGGTAGACGACTAGAGGCCGTTTGAGAAGGGTATGAAAGAAGGGAGATGGCGAATGAGCAACAGCCGCGTCGCTGCTCTTTTGTCTTCTCCGGGACAAGAGGGTGGCTTCGTTTTCGTCAGAGTTTTGTCAGCGACATAGAGAGCTAGCCGGGTATCGTTGACTCTTTCGACACTCTTT
>NW_021848490.1:2735258-2755531 GCF_003651465.1 Formica exsecta | reverse complement strand
CTTTCTCGTACGCGCGAGAAAGAAGACTACGTCGATTAGAGAGAGCTTCTTCCATTAGGGTCATCCGACCGCGATCTCTCATCTGCCATGTCTACTTCGTTTAGCTGATTTCTTGTGAGGAGGAAAAATGTCTTACGCCGCGAGCGGTCCCTCTCGAAAGCCGGAGCCTCTCACCGTCCGCGGTCGCCGAGTAAGCTAAAGCCGCATCTTTGTATTACAATTTCACTTGCGGTCGGTTGTAACTTCCACGTTAATGTGGAACGTTTCTCTCTTACTTTCGTTATTTCTCGCTTCTCGTAAGTTTTTACATCGCGCGAGTGTGACGATCATATCTCTTAAATCAGAGGTCGGGGAATGCTTTCATCCGTAATTTGACGCCCTTTGACGGATCAATGAAATTAGTAACTACGGTTACGCATTAATCCGTTTAAACGGGAGTATTACAGCCGTTCATGTCGGTATTAATATATTCGGGTGATGCGCGTGTGTATTGTAACTATTGTGATATCGTATATATCGCGCGCATTGTTACTACGCGGCTGAACTCTACGCTCGCGTATTTATCGAGAAAGTTACATTTTCGTTGATCTGGTTCTATCGGAATTTCTATCCCTCGTTTCCACATTAATATTCTGTATAACTGACGTGTGAGCATTGCTACTATCGATCTATATATGTAACTATCGGTCTCGCATTCAACGAATAATTAAATCGCCATGGGAGTTGCTCGTACCTTGCATAGAATATGAGTTATATAGTTCTCCCTTAATCATTTTTTTATTATTATTTCTATTATTCATATACAGATTTAATAAGTATATAAATTGCGTATTGTAAAGTGAGAGTTGGGAGAGCAGAAAATTGCGATAATCAAAAATTTCGAGTTTTGCAGTTGAGAGTTAGATGTTATCGAGTCAGAAATTGGAACACGTGAAAATTCACGCATGAGAATTGAAAGTTGAAAATTGAAAAGGAGAGTCTGTGTATCAACGAACATTTACATACGAAATTGTTACATTTGCTACAATAGAATAAATGAATTTTCGTTGGTCGAATTCGGCTCGCGCCGAAAATTACGTCTTGGCCGAATTCGCGCGTTTAATCCGCGACGCGTGTAACTCTCGAATTAATTAAGCTGGGAACCGTTCCCGCTCGAACAGAAATCGGCGGCGTGCGAATGCGCGCGCTTCTCCAGCCGTACGTTTGCAAATGAGACGGGGATACCTTTTTATCGTCGGGAACAAAAAGACGTGGATGCGAAAGCCACGACAAAAATGTCCGCCATTGTCCGATCCAGTATGCAACCACACTTATACGCGCACCTCGTTGGGCATAATGAGAGCATTGTTCCCTGAAACTATAGTCACATTGTTGTCACACTCTTCTCTCTCGCGGTTATTTCTCGTTGGTCTTTCTCGTTGGACAGTTTCAATGCCATCTTTAGCTGCGGCTTCATTTTTTTCACGCTATAGACTACTCGATATTTTAGCGTACTGCGTCTGGTTTTCTCGATAGCGGGACGATTAGCCTCAGAGAGGCTAATTATTTCTCGTTATTGTATAGGAATGTATTTTTTTTTTTTTTAACGAATTGAATTGAAACAAATGAAAATTTAAATGGAAATTTGTTTTTACTCTCTCTTTTTCTCTTATTACGTACTTTAATCTAATCTATTAATTACAGTTGCAATTATCAAAATGGAAACTGTGATTTTATTATTATTTTTTCTTTGAATTACAAGCTTTTAACATTTGATTTCTCTCTTTAAAATTTTATTGATTATTTTATCTTAATATTTATTGTTGCTTCATGCGCTTTTGAATTTAAAAGCGTGTGGTATATGTTTATTAAACAAAGACAACGAGCTGTAGATTGGACGGATAAATGTATGCAAGCATTTTTTACACGTCTGCAATGTTGTTTCTTTATTTTTTCGCCTCTGTCGTTTACATACGCGATAACCGTGAAACGTTGGCGGAGATAGAGTCTAATAAAAACTGCTGAAAGAGCGAAGGATCCCGAGAGGGAGAGAACGAGCCCCGGCACTGGAAAGAAAATACGAAACGGCCGGCCAAAATTCGCGCAAATGAAACAATATTGCGCCAGCCGGTCTGCAAACCGACTTCTTCTGGATTTTTCACGGGTACCATTTCCCGAGATAAGGAAAAGCTTTCTGACACTCCACAAATCATTTAATCCGGCCGAGGGGACCACCATTCGGATTTCTCTCTCTTACGTTTCCATCCGTTCTATTCTCCTCCGCTGTTCTTGACAATTGAAATTAGAGCTTATTCAAGATTGTGCGCGAAGAAAAAGATGGCGGAGGGGGAGCGAGAAATTTAGGAGAATCTCTCGGGAGATTATACAATCGGCGAGATACGATATGACTGTTGCTCTTATCGGTCCCCGCGAATTCGATCGTCGTCGTATCTTTCGAAGCGGGCGAAATCCACTTTTTGGCGGAGGACGTGCGTATTTCGCGTGAAATTGCGATACAAGACACGATGGCGGATGCGCGCGAGAATACCGGCCAGTTTCAGTTAGAGACGCATCCGCACATACAATCAATAGCATTACTCTCTCTCTACCTCCATTATACCGACAACCACTACGGGTTACAATGGTGGATCATTAGGAATAGCAGCGGATAACACCGCAGCAAGATCGATTCTCCTACAGGGGTTATTAGCCACTTCGGGCTGGATAGATTGGCCCTGTTATAACGGCATCAAGACGTATTTTCGCCGTAATCACGCAATTATAACTCTGAACGCGAACTGCTAATCGTCATTTCCACAGACGATATATTATCGCGGTGAATTTATATTCTTTAGTTGTATTCTACAATAAGATCTTCGAATTTTTTTAACTCTTAGGGCTTCCGTGTTCTCACTGCATCGAATTATTTTAGATGATGATTTCTTAATCTCTAGAGTATGCTCTTCATATTTATATTATTTTCTTTATGCTTAAAAATAATATGCTACTTTAAGAATGTTATATATTTTTCTGCCTCATGTAGAAAAAAAATATTTCTATTTATTGTCTAAAATTAATTTGATTTTTATGGAAATTTGTTTGTAAAAATATCTTGTATCGCTAATTATTAAAATCAAAATTAGAGATCAAAATTAGATTTGAGATGGCGAATCCAATATAGCTACGCGTACTTATATGCAAAATCATCATTTTTTATACTTTGTTGTTTTTTTTACTTATCTGTACAAAAAATATTTTTTTTTTTGTTATGAATGTGTATATACATATATTGTATGTCGCGAGAATTTTGTAAAATATAAAAAAAAAAGATAAGAGAGAGAGAGAGAAATTTAAAAGTCCATGTCGATATGACTTGGATTGCAATCGATTGTAGTATGACACGATTTTTTTGTATCCTCTCCACGTCAAATTCCAATCCGCGATTGTACTCTGTCTGAGAGTCGGTCTTGAGGATTAACAGGTACGCATTCTCTCGCCGCAAGATTGCTATTTCGGATTCCGCTATAACACCGTGAATAGCGCTCGTTCGAAGGTTGCGCTGCTGCCGATTTGAATCGCGCGTTTTTTAACGACGTGCGAAGAGAGGAGCGGTATAAAATTCATCGTCGTGATTTAACGTTCAATCTTCTTAACGTGGTTGAGGTCAGTCGCCAGTCATTTGTCTGGCGGGGCAAGAGCATTCTGTGTATGTATGTATGTATGTATGTGCGCTCGCTCACTCGGGAGTGGACCTTCTCCACCTCCGTTCTCGGCGCGCACACGCGTCCATCTAAATTAGCCTCTTCAATCACGGTACAATGGTTACACACTGTGAGAGCAGCTTTTCAGAGCCAACCGACATCTGCACGCTGGATCTCTAGTGCAAGTTTCCTATTGGCTGTTTACTATCGGCCAGGTCGAACACCGCGCAACTGTCCCGCAACTGGCAAGCGGCCAATTAAAGTCGACAAAGTCGAGCCCCTATGATGTTGCCACTTCTTTCTTCTCAATCGCTTATTACAGCAAGATCGCGCGGTTTTTCGCGGGTACGTTTGTTATAGGAAGAAGAAGGGTCGAACGAGGCGATTCGCTCGTTACGGCCTCGTAAGTCATGCGTAATGTTCGCTTATCGTGCCCGTGCAGTCTCGCGATAGTCGTTGCGTTCCTCGTTTGTCTGACAATGAATCGTACTTGTAAGTTCGCATCTGTAGGTGAAGAGCTATAGCTACTTAAAACTTCTTGTTGATAAAGAAACAACAGTGTATAAATTCTATAGATACTCTAAATTTATATTAGATATAAGAGAGAAATGTAACAAATTAAAATTAATTTGAAATTTTTTTAAAGCACCAAAAATATATTTGAAAACACGCGTTTGACAATTTAAAGATATGCAAAATACATAAATGCAAATAATATTAATATTTTTCCTTACACGAAACTACGTCAGTTTCTAAAACGGTGTGATCGTAACTAATAACCGAAAAAATGAAATGCTTATTAATCATTTAATCGGACGCTTCTTTGAACAGAATTTGTGCTGAAAGCATTTTTATATGTATATTATTATATATAATATATATGTTTATTATTTTATTATTATTTTTATAGCATTTTTATATATTGGATTTATGTACAAAACATAAATATTGTTTCTCGATTAATTAAAGACTGACTAAAAACTTGTTTTTTTTTTCAGATTTTTTAGTATTTTCCGAATTTTTTACGCACTATTATCGATAGGATATTGTGCAGTAGAAGCGATGCTTAACAAAGTCAATACTTAGTATTTTATGACCAGGAGTCATTACTTTATGATTTATTACGGGATTAAAGATATTGCAGAGTTATACCTTACATTTGAGAAATTTTGTTGAAAATGTGTGCATTACGCACACGATATTTTTTAGTAAACAGTAAATCGGAGTATCTGAAAAGTACGTATTCTCGGAGATGCTCTTTTAGAAAGTCTAACGAGGATATAAAGTTATAATAGCATACCGCGCAGCTTAACTCGCAATCATTAAACAAGTCAACTCAGAGAATATTCGTCCAGTCTTCCTTAAAGCGCTTTTGTGAAAATTTTGTAGCTACGCACAACTATAACAATAGAATATATTAACTGAATGTGTGTGTGTCATTCCAGAGTGTACGTCACTGTAATCGTTGTATAATTTAATTGTGTATGAAATTTTGCGACGAGGAATATTCATCAATCAGAGGATTGACAATTTAAAAAAAAATGTAATGTCATCTCGATGGCACAGATATATTGCTTACACGTCATATTTTTAAATTTGATGTTTTTTGTAATATGTATATTTACATGTAAGCTTTAGTGCTTAATGACATATGTTATTATTAGAAGAGATTGCGATTTTATGTTTGATACCCATATCACACACGTATTAAAAATATAATATATTTATTTTAAATTTTTATTTAAAAAGAAATTGATCGATATAGTTTGTTATATTCCCATTTTTTTTTTATAAATTACTATAGTTAGTGTGTAATATTTTTAGAATTTATTTATATGTTATATTTGTAGTGTATTTATCATGCATTTTTCTCTTTCTCTCAAGAGATAAATAGGAGACAATTTCGTTTTGCACAGACAATTTCGCTTTGCAACAGATATCATTCATGCTAATTGCTGGTATCGCATGTCGTGTAAAGCTTCCCTTATTATCCCGCTTCATTTCCACGAAATGTTGGCACAAGTCGTCACATCCTTCAAATGCTTTTGGATAAAACGCGCGGATCGCGGAAAGATTTGCAGAAAGCGAATGATGCCGACGCGATAACCTAAGCTAGATCGAACATCGATATTATCCGTGAGCCGTATTTCGCCGATAACAAAAAAAGTTTGCTGAAGATACGAGGAATATACGCGGATATATGGCTGGCGAATGCTGCTCACCGCTTCGGCAATCCGCTTCGGATCCGCGGCCACCCACGCGTGGTCTCCACGGGGAAACTTTTCGGATGCGCGTAAACCGCCCGATCGGATTAAAATAGATGCCGACCGGTCGTATTTAGAGCGGCTAGAGTTTCTCCAGGCCGAGCGAAGATAGATGCGGGCTAGCTCGCTATTACCGTCGCTATTAATGCCGGCTACGCCGCGACATACGACAAACGCCGTCGTCGCAGTAACGATCGCTTTTCATTCCGCAATTATACGTAAAATATTGCTCAAGACATAAAAAAAAAAAATCTCTAATAATGATGTAATATTTTTTCGTCGAAGTTTGACACTTTTCTTTTTTGCTAAAATTGCCGAGGTTTTATTATGGGATTATTCAATATTGGAGATTCCGTATGTTTTATTATTACAATAAAATCTTGATTTCTAATCCGATAAAGAAAAATTTGCGAAAATATGTGAAAAATTGAGAAGGAGCGTCTAAAAAAATGATAATTTATCGTATATATAATAATTGTATAATATTTTTACAAGTCTTATTTTGTCTAGTTATCTAGTTTTATTATGTTTTTTCGGTTCTTAAAGAAACCTGTACAAAAAGCAAACAGTAATACGCTGTTTTTACCCTGTCCGATTGTTGTTGAGGGAAACTCGAGTTATTCGGAGAACACGAAATTGTGCAACCGCCGTCGCGAACTGTGAAAATTAATTAATCTTTATCAGAGATGGGATTTGTACTCGTTACATGGCTTCGATCATTGCTAGTAGCAGGTGACAATGGGACGTAATAGGGCAGTTTGTTTGCTCGAACGAATGTAAGACGAACAACCTGAGTCGGTCCGTCGGGTTTATGGCTACATCGGGGTTAAAATGGGAGACCACCTGTCTCTCTGCGTTGCGCAACGTCGGTACCCCGAGGCACCATACGGGTTCATATTATATAGTTCGTTGCTCCGGCCGCTTAACCCCTTCGTGCCCAGCGTGTCCTTTCCGATGCAAACCAGTTTTGGGCAAATTATGTCGTTATTATAACATCAATTCTATGGTATTCCCTTTGTAAGCCTATTTATTTTTCGAGATTGTAGTTTACCTGCTAAAAATTATTATAGCAAACAAAGTGTGTATTATTTGTGTTTCGGAAAAAAGAAGTAATACTTATAAATCACCCCATATCAAGGAGATTAAAATTTATGCATGTGCTTTTTATTTTATATTAATTTTATGAAATACATCTGAATTTTGCATGCTTTATTATATATCTATAAAAAAAAAGAAATGTGTGTAAAAGGAGGTAACAATTTCGTTTTATGTTAGGTTGATTTTTCATTTATTTTCTTGTTCGTGCGCAATAAAAATTCCAGGGCTATTTGGGAAGAGTTGATTGCGAATGTGGGAAGATACTAGGAAACCTTACTTTGTAGCTTGTTGTTGCAGAATTACTTGCACCAGAAAATTTCTGTGAAAATTAAAGCGCCTTAGGAAAAGTCGAGAAACTCGCTTTCTTTAAACCTCGAGCGATCCTATTTGAAAAAGTAGCGTAATCGCTTTGTTAAAAATATTTTCCGTGTTTAAAATCGCAAACCAACATATCCTAAAAGCTTTTAAATGTGCTTATTACAAATCAGAATATGATAAAAAATTAAAAAAAATAATAATCTAGGTATCGTTTTATAATAAAAATGATTATACTACGATATTTTATTAAAAATTTCTAACGCATTTTGTAATAACTTTGTTACCAAACTCCAGACTAATTTTTGCTTAAAAAATCTTATTTTTATCAAACATATCTTTTTCATGCAGAAATCTGTTTTATACAGTGTATTATTATGACGAATCTTATATCTATCTGTTGCGTGTATCTTATTTATTTATATCTTTATTTTAAGAGGAAGAAAGATGATTACTTAAGTTTTACGTTTTTTTCATTCTCAGGGTGAAATAGTAATTGCAATATGCTTTACGCTCGAGTATATAAAAAGACATTTAAAAGAGATTGGCTTTCGTCGTGTCTGGCATGCGGAATATTTATGCGGATCGCTAGTTTATACTCCGGCGAAATTCTTCAGTAAACCGCAAATTAAGTTAAATCGCGTTTAAGAGAGACTTTTGAGGAAGTGACGCGTCCCGCCGCTTTAAAAAGCGTAAAATTGTATCGTTAAAACGCGACGTTGAAACGTTGACATCGATATGCTACTCCCTTTCACGAAAATTTTATCATGTGTTTTCATTTTAGTATATTTTATTAAGTCGTGAATCGCGCGTCTATATACGTGGTACTACGTTAAATCCGATTAACTTCTAAGGTTTAGCGAAGATCAATACTGTCGAGTAGTCGATAAACAAATATTCACAAAGAATATTATTATTAAGAATATTTTTACGAGTACATATATATATATTCCAATACCCAATTTATTTTTTCCGACCGATTTTAAGCTAAACAATATTCATATTGAATTACGCAACAAGGAAAGCTAGACATTCTTCTCTTGTTATAATAGTTTATTATTCATTGCTATATGCAATTTATTGAATATTTTAATGAAAAAGTATAATCAATATATTCATTTTAATTAGAAATATATATTAGAAACTATTGCTCGGAGATTTTTATTGTGTTTTCCAAATATTTATATAAAAAAGATTAAATGCTAAATATTTACTTTTGCAGAGTAGCTAGTCGCGATACTAGTCGTTTTTTAAAATTTTTTCATTTTTTCAAGCATTATCATGCAGGAAACTAGGATAGCTGTTCTGAATATCTAAAAAAAGAAACAGAGACGATCGATCATAAATTGACCATTTTATTGGTTAAAAGATTCATCCGTTCTATAATTTTTCGATCAAAAACTATCGATACTCTAGAGGAGAGATCCGGCCCGAACCTATAGATACAGGTCGCCCCAAGTGACCCTACCGAGAAACTCTCTCACAATGGCAAACACGAGGATTTTATTAACTCGAATAAGGGGTTGGTAAAGAGTGTCGGGGCGCTACGTGACAATTTCGGCGCGTATTGGCTCGCGACCTTAATTTCCGGAGTTCTCACTTTCACCGTTTCACTAATCTTCTCTCTCTCTCTCTCTCTCTCTCTTTCTTTCTTTCTTTCTCTTTTTCTACCGTTTTTCTTTCGCGCAGAAAGAGCCGCGGTAGACTCGACCCACGACGAGGCGAGAACGGTCGGAGGGCTATTTCATTACCTCCATGGAGAAAAGTATCCTGGCGCCGAGAGGGAGGGTGTCTAAAGAGAATAGGAAAGGATGGTGGTGCGGCGTACTATAATTCTTAATTTGAACGATTAGAGCAACGCGCGAGCGCCCCATCGTCGTCTTGCTGAATATACACGGCATTTCTCGACAACGCGACGACGACGACGACGTCGTCTGTATTTCTCTTTACTTTAATAAACGAGTCCGCGCGTTTCGCTTCGTCGTCGCCCGTTCGCGTTTATTTTAAAAGGAAAGTTTGCGAGCGGCCGTGTGACAATTTTCGTGCCGTAAATACGTATACGGGGACGAGCTCGTTGCCGCCTCCGCAACATCTCCTCTCTCCCTCTCTTCCGTGTTCTCGTGCATTATTTCGCTCGCCCTAAACGTCGACGCGAGCGACGCGTAAACTCGTAATTTTTCGCCTCGGTAGTCTTGCTACAGATCTTTCTCTCTCTTCGAGAGAGAGGGAACGTCGCAGGGGGCGAAACGCAGGAAGTATGAATGACCGATGAGGGGCGGATAAATTTCCGATGGAAACTCGAAACTCTCGCACTTCTTGTCGGCGAGAAGAACAGAGGCGAAGTGAAATCCTTTTTCGATAATAGCTCTTCCTCGTGATCCCCTGAAATACTTTAAACGTCTTCGTTTTTCTCACCGCGTTCTCTTTCTTTTCTTCCCCTTTTTTTTCTAACGTCCTTCCCCCTCGAGGAATCAGACTGCAGACGCACGATACGACGATTCGATATCGTGGAGTATCTTTGTACGGTCGAAGCGATTCTCCAAGATCCTTTGAATTTCGTCCCCGTTATCGGACGCGATGGTCAAAGTCGTGTATACGATAGAGTAGTATCGATCTGTTTCGTGGAAAACTTTTATTCCGGGGCGGAAGACCTACTTTCAAATATTTCAATACATCGGCTCTTATACGTAAAGGACGACTTGCCAGTAAAAAAGTTTAGTATCGTCTCTGCAAACGCACCGGAAATAAAACAGATGTATTGGGCAATATAATTTTCTGAATTCTTTCGACTTTAATATTTAAATTAAATCATTAAATTGTTTTGTTAATTTTTCTCGTTTTGAAATCGAGATCTATATTTCGACAAAATTATATTTTTCCTTCGATTAAAAAAATTAAAAAGATTAACTCCGCTTATCGAGTTTATAGATATTTCTTCGGATTTTCAGTCTATCGTATCTTTCAAAAATTCACGTGAAATTTCATAGATAGAAATTTCCGTCTTGAAAAAGTTAAAGTTTGATTTCCGAAGTTTGCGTGAAGTCACTCAATTTAGGTTTTACGCGTGAAACGATACCGATGCTTTAATGCTAAAACATCGAGCAGAGTAAGTTTTCGGTCCGTGTTCCCGGGGTTCTCTGTGGACTTAATTAAAAATTAAACGAGCCCTCTGGGACCGTCGCGTCCACCGAATTTGGTCGACGTTCCCCGTTTCCAGCTCCATAAAGCTGAGAGACAATGGCGTGCCTCTGCAAACGAATGGTGTATGCGAAGTTCCATCTATTTGAAGTCTCGAACGACATATAGGTACATGTATATCCATGTATATGTATAAATCGTTCACGCTTACTGCGTATTGTGTCACGTCGAATGGGATCAATCCCAAGGTATATATATATATATATATATGTGTGTGTCCTCCCTCCAATTGTCCTGTGCGATGAAAAAACGATGGATCACTATTCCGATCATATCTTCGATATTCTCTCGCGAAGATCGAAACGTTATGTTCTCTTGTTTTGTTTCAGTACGGATATAGTGTATTTCAGTTCAACTAATTCAACTTCTCTAATTCCACTTTTATAATTCTAATGATAAATATTTTATGTTGATTTAAAATCGAATTATTTAATGGGAAATCGGTGTGACTGTGTAGCTTTAAAACATTATGAATTTTAATGAGAGATACGGATATCTAAATTTTTTATTGGACGCTTATTATTATGGAAATAAACCAAGGAAGTAGCTACGAAAAAAAGGCGTGTTCACGCTTCTTTATCGTTATCACATTTGCATATATCGATCTTTCTAGCTGATTGTTCTGTTTGTGTTTGTGTTAAATATAATATTAATATTAATTTATTATTGGATATATATTTATATCATTTATATTGTTAAAGCATCGACAACATTGCACAAAGTGATAAAAATTTGAATTATTGTTCGTCAAAACTTTGCTTAAGAAAGTCGTTCAATTGTGCAACTGTTCGACAATCAGATTGAATATCACATATTGGATGTATAAAACACACACTTCTCTTTTAAACTCCGATATTATTTAATTCGTTTATCATTGAAGAACAATGCAATTGTGGTCACGTAGTCTATATAGTTGCCTCGCGGAATGTAAAATTGAACCAACAGTATTCTGCGCGCAATGGCATTTCTCCGAGCCAAATGTATGACCCATTTATACTATCCATATCTATATAAATCTGGTTGAGACAGAGGCAGCGACGGAGGCGGTAGATTACCCCGCGTCGTCCTCAGCGAATGCTCCGAGTTTCCGCACGCGACTACAAAGCGAACGCTAAACAGAGTCAGGGCGGGAAATCAATTGTACGAGTCTTTTTTTTTTGTTTTTTTGTTTTTTCCGATCACGCAGACAGCATATGACAAAATATTTTTCTCTCTTTTTTTGTACTCCGTCATCCACCCCGAGACCAGTCTATTTTTTCGATTTTATCGATCGTTCGCTGACGTGCTGCATCGCGATGTAACGAATCGCTCTCTTTGTTCCGACAAGCGGAAATATCTTGACGGATTCTTCACGTTACTTGTTACTAGTAGGATATTTGTGGTATTTTTGGGGGAGAAATTTTGTATCTCTCGCATATCGCGCGATGAAGGAAATTCGGTGTCCCGAATTCCCAGTTTTTAACGTCGCGCTTTCGTAAGGTATAGTGGATAGCAAAACGATTTGACCTCGGATATAGTTACACTAGTCGATAAGTGAGCGATGCAGAGCGCAAATATAAAGCGATAATTTATAGACACTTCAGAAATTATAGAGATAAAGTGAGCAGCGCGTTTATAAATCACGGCTTTGTTTTATTTTTATTCTCGATTTTCGCAACATTAATATTAATAATTTATACGACTTTAATGCGGATAAAAATAAGTCTGTAAACGTTCGAGCTTTGTCAAGTTGTCTCATCAATTAAAATATTAAAATCTTTTAGTTTTTATTATACTATTGTATATCTTCTTCTCTCTCTCTCTCTCTCTAGCTATTATTATACTATTATCTCTTGCGATATAGAGACATTTGATTTACCTCTCAATTTACTAAAAATTTTTAATATATATTTAGTGAAGATTGTAGAACGCGTAGGTATCTCGCAAAGGTTCCACGGATTTTCTGTTATATTATAAACCATATTCAATCATATCGGATGCACAGCTGATTAAATACGAGTGAACTATTTCGATCTATCGCGCCCTCCCTCTTGGATAAAGTTGTGCTGTAACGTGACGTATAATCTCGCGCTCGTATTAGTGCGGCGTCGATTGGTTTCATAGTGAAAGGATCTCGTGCCAGTCTGCTTGAGATAATGTCAGATATTCAAAAGTTTGTTGCGCACGACAGCGACTATCCTCGGATGTTTCGGAAAGCGTCGCCGCCACGTTGTTGCAGATTCGCGTCGTCTTCGCCGCCGCCGTCATCTCGCGCAATTTTGCCGCGTAACTGCACGCAAGTTTCGTCGATATTGTCTCGAGTCAGTAACCCGTAAGCGACAGGAAATTATTAGGCCAGATAAGCATGTAAATATGCCTGGCGCGCTTAAGAGAGGACGGATAAAACGTGCGCTTCTCGAAAGCCTCGAGTATATAATACGAGTTGGCGAGATAACCAGCCTGTTCGGATCGTCGATGATAAATATTGGGCATCGACGTTTCCATCTAATGAATATTGATGTGATATTGGCGATATAACTGCAAGACTGCGTGCCGAAGCGTCGATAGTTACCACTCGATTTGTAAATGAAAAATAGATATTGGCGTCATCGATTATTCTCTTTGCGACTATCGATAATTTTATATAGGATCGATATCTCATGTTACAATGATCTTTTAAACACACAATATCTCGTATATCTGTAATATCGCACAAGCGATATCATTGTTATATTTTTATAGAGAGAAAAGTAGTATATTTTCGAATATTGTCCAGCATGATATTTTTCCAGCATGATGTTGTCAACGAAAAAAGTCTATTAATGTATCGAGTAATGATAATAGATTTTAAAAATTTGTTTTTAGCGATAATTTTATTAGAAAACCATTATTTGCTGCGTCTTATTAATTTTAAATATTAGATAAAGTTATATAAATACTCGTAATAAAATTTTTATTGTTAAAATAGAAATTATTTGCAAAAATGATAAACGAGCTCTTATAATGATTTACTGCGTAATTTTTGAATTAGATTACTGCCATAACTGTTTATTCCTCAAAAAAAAAAATTAAATCAAAGCAAAAACATTTTGTTAAGATCATATATGATTGACCGCAAATTCTGCTAACAATTCTTTCATCGAATTTGATGGCTGAATTTTATAGATTAATGAGCCTGGTCGTAGAAAGTAGATAAAAATATGTGTGTAAGCGATCGTCTAGAACACAAATGGAATCGTCTTTTCTCTGGCACGGTCGTTTCTCCGCGCTGATGTTACGCGCGTTCTTTCATCCCCCGGGCGCGCTCTTTTTGTAGCACTCGTATTATTCTTTACTCCTCGCGGTCGAGGAGTGTTGAGAAGTTCTCGGCGGAATCAAATTTCCGTAAGATGCAGCCGAACAAGGATGGAGAAGTTCCGAAAGGTTTGTCTTAGGACGAATTCTTTTTGGTTTCTCCGACGTTTACTGATGGCGGTCGGTTTTACCCTCTCCGCTCCCCTCGAGCGAGTATGAAATCGAGTTGTTTTACGCTCACCGGAAACAAATTTTCGGATTAAATCATGAGCGTGACGAATGAATATATTTACTGTAATATAAATACTACAATCGGTTCCGGATAAAATTGTCATCTTGGGACTTGACAATTTTATACACTCTCAACTTTGCTCGACACGAACTTCAACTTGTTCGACCGAAGTTTTCCGGATTCACGAGAAATTAGCGAACGACGTTGTTTCCCTTTTGCGTTGTATATCGAATGACATTGGCTGATGAATTCCCGTACGGCAATTTCCGCGGCGTCCCCTTGCGTTTCCGAATGCGAGATACTTGAATATTTCATGAAATCTTCGTCGTGACCTAACTGCGAAATTATTTCGCATTTGTCGATCGCGCGAAAGTTAGTTCCGCGCGTTTTTCCACGTCATTGAAATTTTCAAGTAGTTCAGGCCGTTGCAGAGGATAATCACGTTGGACTCGCGCTGTAGTTGCAGCTACTAATGTGAATACTGCATCGCCCTTACGATGTGTAGTAAACCCAATTTGTCTACTCTGCTGTTTTACGATCGCGATCATGTATGGAAAGGAAATAGGATATAAAGGATTTTATAACTATCTTATATATTGACGTTCAACTACATTTTTACTAAAGTTGCGCCGAGAATTTCATTTCAGATTACGAGAAAGAATATAATTCTTAATAAAACTATGGTTTGACCGCATTTACACCAAATGCGTCATCTACTTTGGATTATAATCGCCGTTCGCCGATTATCGATTTAATTCGTCGAAAATATAGTCGTGGCCGTGAATTCTTCATCATTTCAACCTTGATGTAAGAGTCTCGCTCGTATAGTAAACTTGATCCATTCAGAGCGCGAATGGCGCCTCGGTGCTCTTCAGGTTGTAATGGTGCGAAAGAGACGGAAACAAAAGACCGGGGCAGGCGCGTGAAAAAGACGGAAAGTAGCGGAGGGTGAGAAAACACGAGTGCGGATCGAGCTCGAAAGCGGAGGGGGGCGTTTCGTCCGGAGGATTCTGGAGGTCGTGGGAGAGGTAGAGATCACGAAACTTCCGTATTCTAGAAGCTGTAGCTTGTTTCATGGAATAGAGAGAGAAAGAGAGGGAGAGAAAGACAGTAGACTTCCAAGAACCACCCCGGCCATTTTTAACCCTTAACTGCTCGTGCGCCGCCTGACAGACTCCGCATTTGTTTCATGTATATTTTACCGTTTTTGTCTTCACTTCTTCTTTATAGCCCATTTCCTTACTTCAGTTAACTTACAACGTCTGTGAATTATACTGAGCTGTCAGCTTATATAATTGTTCGCAAAATTAAAGTATAAGAAGGAAATAAGTCTATATTCCGAAATGGAAACGTTAAATTTTTCTAGTTTTCCTAGGGATATAAATGACGAATGATAGACGAGATAATCGAGAAATTATCGACTACGTGTATCTTTATCTAATAAATTATTCTGATCTTGCTGTCTTGATTTTTAGACAACTTAGCTTTTCTTACTCATTTTTGACGTTGTTCGAAATTTCTATGTCACACGTAGTTATTTAGGGCGCGATAGAAAATATTCGCAATTTGTTTGCAGCGGTACACTTGATAATTTTGCGGCTCGATAGCTTTTCGGTAAGGCTATCTCCTTCCGTGTTGCAAAAATAAAGAGAGGGTTCGAGATGAAGGTGGACCTTCATCTTGAATGCGGCAGAAGAATCGCATTGTTCATCGCTCGAAGTCGCTTACCGCGGGACGGCCGTCCAATATATTCTCGTAACCGTGTTTAGCATAAGAGACAGAGGAGGAGACTATCGCGCGTCGCTCGCGGTCCCGGCATTCGCGAAAAATTCGTTGAAAATTTCATCGGCGTCGCTACGGCGCCATTTGTTGCAACGGGCGCCACCGCCTCCGTCGCCGTCGCCGCTGCAGCTGCAGCTGCAGTGCCGGGATGAGTCACAGCTGCAGTCCCTGACTGCACTGCACTATACTCGTGTAGGCGACTCGGCACGAACGAACGGTACGTTTCGTCCGTGGGGGATTTAGGAGGTTTATGTCGCTGAGAGAAGATCGCGCGTAAAACTCTCCCGTATTCCGCCTCTTCCAGAATCTCCTTCGTTTATCCCAGTCTGCTGGACCGTCGAAGAGAAGGGTGCGCGCCCGCGCGGTTATCTATTTTTAATGGCGCGTAATAACATCGAGAGAGAGAGAGAAAATGTAGCTGCATTAACTGTAAATTTCGTGGCGAACTTTTGGCCTGCCAATAATTCGTTCCGAGGTCTGACAAACGCGGAATCCCTTAGCTCCTAAATAGCCCCGAGCCTGTCTCTATTTAATATACATTTATGCGCGAGGTTACACTTGGAATTTTGAAATGGTTGATTAAAATTCACGGTATTAATAAACGTATCTAAAAGAAAAAGAAAATTAAACGCGAGCTATATTTGATACTTATAAAATAATGTAACGATTATCTGTGTATAACTGGATATAATTGATATAAATATATTGTATTATTTATGTTTTGTTACTAACATCTTATTCTTATTACTTATTTCTGTTGTCATATATCATGATGCGGGCCACAAAGCGTTCAATTATAATGAATACATTATTTATTTCTTTGTATTATTGTACTTTCTTTATATTATTATCATAAAAAGATTGAAGGTTTATGGGAAGGGAAATAGAGGGTTCAAGTTTTTTACAGCGAAAATGGACGTTCAGTTATTTCGGGCACGTATCTACAGACTTGAAATTTATTTTGCTGTATTTCTCTGAAATTATATTCCATCTTGCCGTAAACAGAATGCGCACGATCGTAAAACCCCGAAGTGCTGTCGCCTTCTCCCCTCTCGCAGCGAGGCCTAGCGTGTGTCCCTGTAATTCTTCGTGTAGGAAAAAAATGCCTGTATATGTTTTACTGCTCTGCGAGACACGTGCGTACGTATGTACCGGGTGTACCCTTTGTAAGCACCCTCAGCGCGAGATAATAGCTATCTTGTTGTCGGGCGCGAGCATAGTTACAGTTCCGACTGTACCTCTCTCCTCGATGATGTAACGCGCGAACGAAATGCTTCGTCCGCGGGGGATTTAGAAGGTTTATGTCGCCCGGAGAAAGATCTATTGGGAGGTTACGTCGCCCAGAGAAGATCTATTAGAAGGTTATGTCGCCTAGAGAGGATCCTCCGCGTTCTTCCTCCTGGAAACTCCCTCTTATCTCCCGGCAGCGAGAAAGTGAGAAAAGCGCAGGAGGTGAATAGCGGGTTTAGGACAATGTTTTTATTGTAATGATGTCGACGAGACAGTGTGTATATAGTATGTTTCGCTTTATAGTCTAAAGAGAGTGGGAATTGACAGCAAGAATAAAACTTCTAACGGATTTCTGGAAAACTTTACTTAAGTTTTCTTAAGTTAACTGTATTATAATATTTAAACAATATTGGAAACTCGTTTGTATAATAGTCTAAGATTTTTTATTTGAATATTTGAAAAATTTAACACGCTGGGATTATTTTCGATATTATTTTAATCAGCATCTTTCTCTTGAAATTTTTCTTGTGGCGATATTTCAACTTAGTATGTCAATATTTTTTGTGATGCAATAAAAGTCAAGAATCTTATGTGGCAGAGAAAGAGTTTCGCATTAGTTTCTCCAACATGTTCCTTGGCATCCTTTCTAATTTATACTTTACACGATGAAGAAACGTAGCAGAGCGACTTGTCTAATTATAATAACACTAAATCAGAAAGGCGAAAATCTTTAACTATATTATAATATTTAAACAATATTGAAAACTTGTTTGTATAATAGTTCGATTTTTCATTTAGATATTTCAAAAATTTAACACATTGGGATTATTTTCGATATTAATTAATTCTGCATCTTCTCATCGAATCTTTTTTTTTGCGACGATATTTTGGTTTTAATATGTCAATATTATTTGCGATGCAATAGAAGTCAAGAATTTTATGTGGCAGAGAAAGAGTTTCGCATTAGTTTCTCCAACATGTTTTTTGTCATCCTTTCTAATTCATACTTTGTGCGCTAAAAAAACAGCAGAGCGAATTATCTAATCTTAATGAGAGAGGCAAAAACCTATCTGTCTGCCATCGGTCTCAACAGCTCTTTATTCTCGCGGAACGTCCACGTGCTTCGTGCCAATGTTTCGAGCCGATCTATCGGGTGTGCTGATTGTTACGAAACGGTCGTTCGCGACGAATCACGAATGAAGTGGCGCGCTCATTGGGCTGGCGAAAGGTGAGATCGAGGGGCATTTGTGTACATTAATCAATTTGTTTGCACAGCGATAATTACAGTAATTGGAGCGACAATTACCGGTAAACGGACGACGATAACAGCGCAATCCGTTCGGCAATAATGCACTCGGTCGGCCGGTCACAACTATTTGTTGAAGAGTTTCCCTTTGCAGTCTCGCCTATTGTCCCCGTAGTCACGGAGTCAGTTGGAGTTACGTCTCCAATTATTATCTGCCTCGCCGTGGTGCGTAATCCGTTAAATTGTGACCGTCCATTCGCGCGCCAGGTCGACGCTGCGAATTGCTCGCGTATTTGTTCGTCTAGCCAGCTGAGAAAGAACGCACGTTTGTATTGAAGGACACGGTGCAAAAATAATCATTTGAGGCTCTTACTTCACATTTGCAATCTCTAGGTACTTGGAAATAATCGTAAACGGAAATGGCTATTTTTCTAAATATAATTTAGAAGCGCGAATTTTATTTATTTAAAAAAATATTTTTTCTTAGGAATAATATTGTAAATATATATTGCTTAATACTAACTCGAGGAAAAATGCAGAAAAGAACCTTTTTATACACGTAATGATTGTTTTATTTCTAAGAGAAACTTAAACTTATATTATATTCAAAATTATAATTTATCGAGAAATATGGATGGGATCGAATCAAATAAAAATATATCGATTTTTTCGAGGCATGGACAATTGTTTCGTTGGTACCTTGTACATTTTGTTACGATAGCCCGCATTATGATGGGACGGCACAACTCGAAATAATGAAAGTTTCCAAGCGCCAGAATGGCATACAGTTGCCAGCAACCGGGTCTTTCGACTAGATAATAGATTATGCAAGCGTGTGTCGATGAATTTTTGTTTCCTTCAAATGTAAGAGAACAAGAGCGGGATGAGAGATCGCGCTCGAGCTCGAGGGTGTAATCCGCGTAACTCGTCGTCAAGCGATACACGTGTAAATCGAGCGAACAAAATGCACGGTTACGACCCCGGAGCCACCGCATTTTCCGGAAACTTTTAATCAACAGCGGTGTAACGGAGAACTTTGCAGACTGTTTATGAAATCGTTCAACTGATGCAACTTCGAGGCATCAAATGTACAACGCACCGGCAGTTGTGACAAACTCGAGATTAGATTTTAATTTTGATTATGTTGACGTCGAGCAGTTTCGCGGATAAACAGGTTTTTAAATAATTTTTCTATTAAAAATTAATTTTTTTTTTTTTTTTTTTTTTTTTAGATTGAATCTATTAGTTTTCATTATATTTGATTTATCTGTAATATTTTTTAAAATATTTATTTTGCACATATCTTTTATATGCGAATATATAAATATTTCGAAGCTCTTGGCGAGAGGTGAGGGGAGGGAGGGGGAGGATAAATATCATTATTATTAGATTTCTGTAGTTTCACAACAATTTTTACAATTGAAATATATACTGTATAGGTGTCATGCATTTATAAAACGAATATGCTACTTGAAGAAAAAAAAAGCAATCAAATTTCTTGACTTGCTCTGACATCTCCTTTTTTGCAATAATTTATTCATCTACGTTACACTGATCTCGAGTATATCTTCCGAGGGAGATGCGTGATCGCCGAAAGTGCTGTTCCACGAACACCCTGTATTACCGCAGACGTTGTGGACTCGCGAGGAAACCGGTCTCGGGGCTCTTTCGGAGTCGTCGACTCGTGACCTTCGAAGCGCTAAGCAACAGCCATGCAGTTACCATGCAATATTGTGCTGCCCCCTTGTACATTGCCCAGGAATTCATCTCTTGACCGGTCTGTTCTCAACGATATCAGGATCGATTTTCTCGTCGTTAATCGTTAAAGATTATGCAGGAGAGAAACGAATAACATCGTCTATAAGTTTCAAGAATGATAGGAGAGCCCAAAATGAAAATTCTGAGAGATAAGAAACCTGATGTAAGAAAACGCTTTTTTTTCCGCTGAGAACCTG
>NW_021848490.1:2690013-2735246 GCF_003651465.1 Formica exsecta | reverse complement strand
CTGAACTTGATGAAGCATATGAATGCAATTAGCATACAATGTAATTTCTATCAATTTTTTATTCTTATCCGTGCATCTTCAATGAGTGGAAACTTGTAATGTAGTCAGAAGGCGTTACTTTTAAAAGTAACTCGCTTAAAAACGACGATCGTCGGTTTTAATGCGCAAAATCTATGATAGCGCTTTATCAGTGTTATTCGATTCCATCCTGTTTAATTGAGTGATGTCACGTTGGAATGACACTGCGCAAAGTGCAGTCCTGTGATTAATGTGACTCACCGTGACGGCACGTAACAGCGTCGAAAGAAGCGAGGTCTCTTTCATCGTAGAAGGATTAATGAGACAAACAGACTGATTATCACTATTGAGTGCGGGCGTGGCAATTTGTTTCATACATATGCAAATTTTGCTGATACTATACATACATTAGCACATTTAAAACGCATAGAAGAAACTTAGCAGCGAGCGTCTAATAGGTTTAATAATTTCAAAATATCCTATCTCTTTTTATCGGTGAAAAGAAGACATTTAGATTCGAAAGTTTTGTATTTTATAAATTTATTTTTTACATTTAGGGATATTTACATCATAAATACGTACTAAAAAAAACTTGCGTGCATTTAAGGAGTTCAACAAGAAAAATATCGACGAAAATAACGATTAAGGAGCAATCTTTCCGTCATAATCGCCATTTGATCGTTCGAATCGAATCTCCGTCACGGTGCTAAACGGTAAGAAAGAAACCCGAGAGTTGCGATTAATGGGAGCACTCGATGCGGTTCTCCAAGACGACGACGAGCGTGGAAAAATGCTTCGTACGATTCTTGTCGGGAGAAGGAATTTTTTTCGCGATGAACTTTGGCAAGGCTGGACCGGCCAGGAACAAGACGAATATTTTTCGCGATGGCTCTCGCCGATCTCGGTGGGAGGACCGGTTTTACAGTGGCTTAAATCCTGTTGTATACTCCTGTGCTTTCACGGCAGCAGCGACAACGACGACGATGGCGGTCTTGTATGGTCATGCTGTTGTTTTCCCCTCCGTCTTTCTCTATGTCCCCTTCACGATTTTTATGTCCTTTTTACCCTTTTTTTTTTTCTTTCCTTCCTGCAATCTCTCCCTCGGTTTCCGTTCTCTCGGTAGCGCGCACGACGCGTATACAGCCGGGAAAGTTTTATCCTGGAAATGGAACGTCGTCATAATCACGATTTTTATGTCCTTTTTACCCTTTTTTTTTTTCTTTCCTTCCTGCAATCTCTCCCTCGGTTTCCGTTCTCTCGGTAGCGCGCAACGACGCGTATACAGCCGGCAAAGTTTTATCCTGGAAATGGAACGTCGTCATATCGTCGCGCGGACTGTGGCTGTATCGGCGCGTCGTAAAGACGGCGAAAGGAAATCGGCTGAGAGCATGGAAAATTTCTCTCGCCGTCGATAACGAGCTATTGTCCATTTGGACCGGAATTCGAGAAGAAGAAGCGAGATCGAACGATTTTACGAGCGGCACGTAACGCGCGACTAAATTTCTCAGCTGTGTGGATTTTCGTTAGTTTACTTTTCTTGACAAGGGCACGCGAGGAAGACCATATCGCTTAAAAAAAAAAATAACCTTAGTTTATAGGTCCTTAGGAAAATTACTGTGAATCGTTTGTTGCTGCGTATTATTTTTCACGGTTTTATTTGCGACGCAAACTGCAATTAGTCATCGCTAAATTGCATTTGTCACCGATTTTCCAGACGTATTATTCATACAAACGAGAATGAAATAATTTATTCATTTCTATGATTCTGTACTATCGCCAATATAAATATATACTATTGATTCTTTGCTCCTATGCGTCTGTGTACATTTTACTCGGGAAAGGCATCGCCCTTAATTGAAACATTGCATTTCATTAATGGAAAAATAATTCTCATAAAATTCTCGAGAAGCTGAACATTAACTTCATGCCTTTTACTTATCAAATTAAAACTGAATTGTTATCTAACGATCTACATTAAAAGCCACATTAAAAACATAAGAAATTGAAATTTCCGAATTCTACTTATTGGAGCGAATATAGTATGTATCTGTATAACTCTATTGTAACGTGATATTTTATTATTCTGACAATATCTCTCCATCGTACGTGTAATATATCCAAGCGAAGCGTTTGAAAATTTGGCCATTGTATTTAAATGCTCTTCGACATTATTTCAACACAGCCAAACTGTGATCATTTGTTTCCAAAAATACTTCATTTACGGCGGACGTACGGCTACATAACGACGGTTGTAAATCTCACTTGTGCTGGAATATTCAACGACGATTGTATATAAATAACGACTGCGCCGAATTTCTTACGCAATCTCGTTTCCATTTACATGTTTTCGCATTAGATCAGTGTCGATATGGTTAAATTCTTTTTAGAGATATTAAAAAATAACGAGATCTCTTAATTTTTACTTACATAAAATTAAATTGGAGTCGTGGAATTAAAAGATTCCATATGATGTGACAGTAATTGCGGTTGTATTGCAATCATGTCAGAGAATTCTTTAATCACGCGCTACTCGGTTCCGTATTTCAATTCACGATTGCAATCTATCGTCGAATTTAGGCGTTTCGTTATGCATGTCGCATATGGTACTTTCTCGCGCATATTCAACGACGAAGGTTGCGATAGGATGAGCCGTTGGTTCGGAAGGATTAAGAGTTGAGAGAGAGAAGACAGAGAGCTACGTAGGGGCCGAGGTCGTCGCAGTGTAGGCGGAGGTTAATGGGTTTCGAGGACAGCGGCGTGTTACACCGTGAGATTTCGCGCTCTCCGTCAAGAATGACGGAGATGGTCTTCGTCGAGCTCCTCGACAGTTCTCGCGATACACGAGACGGGATTTCTTTCTTTGCGGTGACGTCGAGCATAGAATTTAAATGGTCGTCTATATGGAATAGAAAAGCGTCTCAAGATTTTTTCGGCTCGAAATAACGAGACTCTTCGATATTACTCGATGCGTCGTAAATTACAAACGAAAGTTTACAATTCATGCGGAGATATCGGCGCACCGATCTTCTCAATTTTAGAGAGGTTGCCGACCCGGCCGTGTTTCCAAATCGGATTTTGGCGCCGCCCGGGAAACACCCGGCGACCATAAGAGAACGGAAATATCGTCCATCGGAAGTAGGCCATGTCGGGAAATTAAAAGAACCTCTCGGTAGTATCCGCTTGGCTGGAGAATGACGTTTCCGCTGTGTCATGACTAATTGTGTGTGCACCGATAATACACCGACATTTTCAAATAATATTTCCTCGGTCCCGATATTTTCGAATCAATTATTTTTGAGACTTGATTAGCGCTTATATAGCACCGATAATACACCGACATTTTCAAATAATATTTCCTCGGTCCCGATATTTTCGATTAGCGATTATATGAGTCGTTGTGCGTAAGATTTATTTTCACATTAATAGTTAAAAATTAGTAATAATAAGTCATATGTTTTAAAGAATCTAACAGGCATAATTATTTGGTGTGACGTGATAAAACTAAAATTTTTCGCAATCTTCCTTTTTCTAGAAAAAACAATGTTACAGTAAAGTAGCTGAATTTTACATCAAGTATTTTTATAAACATTTTTATTTCATAAAATAGAAGAAATATGATATCCCTCTTTTGCGATACTTAAAATATCGAAGCATTAAACTTTTGCATTTAGCGGCCTGTCAAATATAGAAATGTCGATACTTTATTTCGATAGCAATTCCCGTGTATATCAATTTTCGAAGACGCTTGCATATAACTTACACAAGTACAATTAAATCCGCGGAATGACCTCTATCTGTGCCAACGCGTCGCGTCGTGATCTTGCGCTTTGTGGCGGCGACATTTAAAGAGCGCCATTGTTTCTGCAGCCGTCTGCAGGCATTTAGATTAAAATTGCTGCCTGCGCAAAGTATAAGCTTCCGCGAGGCAAACTGGCGCCCGCGTGCTTCGTTATAGATCGCTGAAGCGCGGTGCCAGTCTAAATATATGCACGCTCGGTTTACATCGGGCCGTTTGTGCCTTGTCGTGTGATTTTAGCGTCGCTTCCCCAAGAAATCAGTGACGCAACCGCCGCCCGCTTCCGTCACATCACTGCGCTCCGATTTTACGATTCCACGCTCTCGCACGTCGATCTTCCTATTTGTGATAATGATGTACTTCGAACCTTGTCGAGCGTCTCAAAATAGGAAACTTATTCTTTTTTCACGCGTATTCCATTGCATTGTTAAGGGGACACGAGAAAGAAATTTGAAAATTATTAGAAATCTTTTATAAATAAAAGAAATAGAAATACAAAATTCTCGCGAACAAAAAATTTTATATATTGGATTTTTATACAGATATATTGTATCTTGTTCTGTGGTTTTTTAAAAGATCAAAAGCCAGAATTCATCAGTTTTCACTACTATTTTTCTCTCTCTTTAAAAATTCATATTTTTTAGAGTTTGAGTTTCAAAAATTCTACTCCTAAATATATTTTTTTAAAATTGTGATTTTTCGTGAAATGATTGTTTCCAGGAATCATTTGAGACAGATTTTCACAAAAGTTTAGAATGCATATCAATCGTACATGCGATCTCTAAAGCGCTGTACCGTCGTTACGCCACGCTACAGCAAGCTCGTTTATCACCAAAATCCGATATGATTAATACGCCGCGCTGGCGATGCGACTATCGGTTCGTCGCGGCAGATGGATCGGTATCTAATCTATCACTATCGTGAGTCACACACACAGTTCTCTCTAAGTGCACATAGGGCGAACGTACGGCAGCTGCTGTAAACAATCCGACAGTGTGTGCTGCAAAGGGACAAATAACTCCCCTCTTCGCCGCAGATAAAAGTTCCATCATTAAATGGGATTGGCAATTTTTGCCGGAGACCGTGCGCGATCGAGATGACTTACCAAACTACTAATTCATTACGCCAATTCCGCTCAAAAAGCCATATTCTCTTTTATCGAAGTTTGCATCTATCAAAATCCAAGTCGATTACCGGCGCAGGTGCAACGAATGGTTATTGAATGTTCTCGACATGGTAACCATCAGCGATCGATGACCATCGGGACGCACGTTTAGAATATAAAGTACATGCATTATTGCCTTCGACTACAAAATATACAATAAAGGAGCATTTGAAGTTACGAATAATGTATTCAATTTGACTTGTATATGTGTGTGTCTGTGTACGCGCACGAACAGGCAGAAATGTGTCTCGACGATTTCGAAATATATTCTATCGAATTTATTACGTCATATGCCGGAGAACATGGAGGAAATCAGAAAAAAATATGCAAATTAATCGTGAATCCCGCTTGATTGTGCTCGGAGTCCGCGGTTTATCGTGGTCAACATTTTTCATTCCTTAATAATAATAAATCACACTCTCTATCGCAGATTTCTAATCATCATCATTAATATCTAAGATGATTTCATCGAACAATTTGCGAATTAACCGCGCGAAATCAGTTTAATTATTCCAAACGCGATTTATTCTCACGGGGTTTCTTACGCTTCGATAGTTTTCGATCGATTAACTATCGATCAGGGCTGCTGATTATTCGTCATGATCCTCAGCTTGGGTGGCCCTTCCACGAGACTGACCAACGAGAATCGAATAATGCACACGCGCGCGCGCGCACGTACACACGCGCATACACACGCACGCGATGCACATGCAGCTTGCGATTCTCCTCACGCGTGTGCGTGTCGATCGTTAAAAAGCAATACTCGGCTTCCCACGCCAAGAACTTGACGGTGGCAATGAATGATGGAAAGCGCGACAACGACGACGTATCTGGCTTCTCATACCTATTTTCCGCTTCTTCTTTTGTCACGTAAGCATCTCTGTGCGATTTTTCGACGATAGCAATTTTTTGCGCGATGACATTTACGATTCTTTAACGATCGTCGATCCTTATATGTTCCCAATCAAGCTTACATTTCGACGAAAAGAGAGCTTGCTTGTGTGTAATAGCATGTTTCCAGGAGCGAGATTATTTTATATATAAAATTTGATTTGTATATCAAATAAGAGAAATATCTGAAACTTTACATCCTCTTTATTCGGAATTAGTGTTTACATTCATAATTTATTAGTTATTACCATCTACTATATATGATTATCAAAATTGTTTTTTTCACACTCTTGATTGATTTTTTGCATTAATCATTTATTTTTACAATTAGTATTTTTGATATCTATTATTCCTTCATTCTTGGTTGAAACTAATTCGTGATTAATCTCGACAATACACAATTTAATCTCACAACTATTCACCATATTCTTTTATTTTCAAGCGTTTTCTTCCTTTTCTCGCTTTTTTCCGTCTTCCATTTAAGTCTTACCGAGATATACTTGCTACCTAACTTCGTAACTACCGTTAACGTCGGCTAACGATTATCGACCCCCGATATCGGCACCCGCATTACCACCAATTCGTACCTACGTGTATGTGCTATGTATTGCTCCCCTGGAATTGAGTTTTAACGTCGTTTACAAACTACCGTAATATATGCCCGGCCGAAACTTTGCGCCAAACTGCCGTTGCGTTTCTTAATTATCCGCTGACGTCATCCGCCCTTCCGCAATCGCATGCAATCGTGATTATGTCGTTAAAGTACTTTCAGTGTGTTTCTCGAATTTCAGATAGCAGCGAAAGTTTGTCACGAAATTATTAGAAACGATACGGATACGCGCATATTGCAGTTACATACATATCAAAAATAAACTTGATCGGAGAAAGAGAGAGAGAAAGTGAATGTCGTAGAATTAATGGCGAAAATATATAGTTTCTGTTATTTAATTATGAAAATTCAAATTATAATTTATTATATGTTTAAAAATAAATAGGCGAGAAAATAAATGTGTAATAGACATTTACTACATGAAGTATATTTTTTTTCTTAATATTCAGTGCTTGTCATGCTTCGACGATATCGAGATTAGTTACCGAATTGGAGTTTGCTCGCTCATTATACAGTCCAAATAACTTTTCGTTATTTGGACTGGATCGGCGATAATAAGGGGGACGAGGGGAGGATGGCGGTGACGTTCTCCGGAGAACATCTGTTTAAGAACAAATAAGACAGCAAAATGAGAATCGGCGCGATGAGACGAGTGAAAGGGTTGATCGCGGAAACACCTGCTCTCGAGCTATCCGGAACCAGCGTTTTCCTCGCGTCGTCCCATCTCTCCACCGAGCGTCGAGCAAATGATTTGATTAGAGAACAATGGCTTTCCATTAACAACCCCTCTCTCCAAGCTTGTACCGGCTCACCATGCTGTCTGTCAGCTGACTACCCCCCCCCCCCCTGTCCTACCTCTCTTCTTCCCGTGCAGAGAGTCGACGCTCTCTGATGCCGCGTCGGCAATGGCCGCCGCGCTGCATCTCGGTGGCTGCGGCGAAATTGTTTTAAAATTCAACCGATGTTTCCACGGCTGCGTTTCCGAAAGCTCGACGACCGTAAATAAATATTCCGGCGAATAAGCTTTTTGTGCGTAACCACGGCGCGACGCTAATGCTACGCATCGCAGCATTCACGTGTGTTGGCTATAACGCGTTTATAGGCGTTGCATATTGGAACGCGACGTTTACGTTGGCAATGGAAACGAATCAATTGTTTCTTTGGTTTTATCGAAGAACTATCGTTGCGGGCGCGAATACTTCGAAACAATCGGGAATATTGGACAGTGAATTTTTGAACGGTTTTATTATCAATTGTTTGGAAAAAAGTCTCCAGTTTTGTCTGGGAGAGATAATACCTTTCAAAATGTCGTATTCTTTTTTGTTACTATTTAAGTTTACGAATAATTATCGCTATTTGACTTTGGAAAGTATCACGAATAGATACAGTTAAAACCATGTAAAAATATATCATTTTCAACTTTGGATCTTTGAAAAATCTTGTTTTACAGATTTTTTTTTTATATAATGTAACGAATAATTTTATTGAATCACCAAGTGGGAATATTGAAATTAAGAGTATCATTATCGTATTTATCGAGAGATTTGTAAATAAGACGACACGAAGCAGAAAGAGAGAGAATTTCACGTTATTCGCGTTAAAACACTTTTGAATTGTTTCTGATCTATGACGCGACGCGAATGACTAAACATCGAAATCCATTTATTGATTCGTCGTATTTCGCAGTTAATATCGGCCCTTCACCTTTTTCTGCGTGACAGTCGTTGAAATCCTGCTGCGCGGGCGGTTAATCGGGAAGCCCTGACGAGGAAATAGGCTATCGATCCGAATGGACATTGACTCGTTTTGACAGTGCATCGAGAGAGGAGGGACGTCGCGTGATAGGGGAGCGCGATAACAGAAACAAATTTCCTACGCCATTTGCGGCTACTCGTTTTGCACGTGGTTTTCATCTGCGTTTCAACTACCGTTCGAATAAAACCTGATTTCTGGGCATCTGCTTTTTTTCGTACAACCATATCACATAACTTTGCACAGATTGCTTCTGCTCGTTAAATAAAAAACGTTACTTTCGAAAATCGTAATTTTTGAAAGGAACATTCTTTCATAGCGTATTATATCTGTTTTTATCAACTTCATGTTTTTCATTATAATTATAAATTAAACATTAAAAAATTAAATGTTTGTATTAAATATTTTATATGTTACATCATATTCTAAATTGTCATTTTTTTGGATGGTTATTTAAATTCGATGATATATTTTATATCTCTGAATTAAAAAAAAATTATTCCAAGTTTCTTTATCTATCTATCTATTTATCTATCTCTCTATCTCTCTATATATATATCTTTATTTCTATCTCTGTCGAGCTTCTCCGTACTATGTATTTGGATTTCGTGCTATTTCTCCGCTGTGATTGTAGCCACGTTGCGCTGTTCATTTGCCTCCTCCCCGTTTCCATATTCGTTGCGCCAAAATATCCCGTGCGAGGCATTGCTGCAATATGCTTAGACGAGGGAACATGTGGGGTCGGATGGCTTCGCGGGGGGAGGAAGGCGCGAGATTGCGAGATGAATATTTGCGACGGATGGAGAATTTCGTGTTCTTTTTTTTTCTCTCTCTCTCTCTCCCTCTCAGTTTTCCGTGTATCTTCGCGTCCCGTTCTTCGTACACCGCGCACGTACGCCCGATTTCTCCTACGAATCCCGCTATTACGCGCGTCTCGTCCCGCTCCTGAGATTCCGCGTTATTTACGTTGCATAAAGCGTTAATACGTTGATGCGAGACGGCCGGAATTAGCGACTCCTTTAGAGAACTCTTGTTTCTTGACCGACGACGGAAGTTTGCGCAGAGGAGCGTTTACCGCGTCTGTTTATCCTGCCCTCGCGACACAGGACGGGGAGCGGAATCCTCGAAGAAGGAAAACCGAATTACGACGCGGCGTACCGCCGTCGGATAGACACAACTCACGGGCACTTTGCATGACAGAACGGCTAATCTCGCGGCCCGCGCGGCTCGGCGAGGATCCGTCGTCTAGAGAGTGCATTACCGCGCGCTTAGATTCCGCACACTCAGATTAGCGAATTCGCTTGTCGCGCGGCCGCTAAGTGACTTGCTAAGTAAACGAGGCTTCTTCAAGGACCCGAGTAAACATCATGTCCGCTCTATAAACACGATTTGATTGCTTTAACGTTCAGCTTAACGTTTGTTCTCTTCTCTCTCTCTCTCTCTCTCTCTCTTTTTAGAGTCGGCTCTCCGCGAAGATCAACTGCGGCATCATCGGATTTTGCTTTGAAGAGCTGTTTTTTTTTTTTTTTTAATTTTTTGAAGTTCCCAGCGCACGTTTTTTATTAAATCAACGACGAAAGACAAAATACAATATAGAAAAAAATATATTCCTTTGAAAGCAACGTTTTTCTCTCTTTATTGTTGAAATTTTATGAGCTCGTTTGTGCTCTTACGAATGAAATTTTTTTCTTTTCCTACGAACAAAATATTTTTCTCCGTGAGAAAATAGTGTCACGCTGAAATGGAAATTTTTTAATGCGCTTTGAATGCCAATTGATCGATGCCGTTTTGTTTGGCAATCGAAAAAAAAAAAAAAGGAAAAAAAATCTGATAGTCCCACGCGCCATTTCGACGCGAGCGCAGACAATGGTGCGTTCCCGCTGTTGGCGCTCGTCGTAATTTCGGGCGTGCTAAATGTCAACCGATTTCGCATTTACGCCGGTCTGTCAGTTATTACCGAGTGGAAGTATGACGCACCCGACAGTGTAAATAATTCAGGGCTCAATTACGCAAATTGCGAGCTACCGCGTTTCCCTCTTTCCCCTTGACCTCTCACCCTTTTGCATTCGGTCGCGCCCTTTCCTCTCTCTCTCTCTCTCTCTCGCTTTCTGCATGTATATATGTATGCGTGTGGCGCGTGATGCACGTTCTGCGCCACTTCATTCCGCCACGCTCTCTGCAACCCTTCGCCACGTGACTAATAACTAGTTTTGCCGGTATATGTAGCGGACATAAAAATATTTTTCGCGCTATACGTACATTCGCGCGACACGATAAAATGTTTTCGCGATATCGGCTTTCGCACTTTTATGGTACCAGAGATAAAAAAAAGAAAATTTAATTCATTTATTTTTTAGTTATTTCTAATTTCTTCTCCATCATTTAAAACTGCTTACTTGAAGAAGCAAGCATTTTACTGTCAAGAATTATTGGAGGGTCTCAAACAATATTAATAATCTCTGAATGATTGTTCACTTGAAAGAAATACGAGCCATTGTTATAGTTATAGTTAATGTTACTACAGAAACACAAATATCACTTTGTGTATTTTAGGTAGTAAAAGCACATCTTTTCTTTACAATTATTTATTTAAAAAAAACTCTTGTTACGATATATCTAGTAAAATATATCTCTTAAAGAATAGGGAATTCGCGATTGCCGCTAAAAAGATTTACCGACTATTACGAGGAAAGCTTCGAGCCTTGCCACTGTTAACGCGAAACGGATGATCCACTTCCCCGACAGTTGTCTTACATCTGGCTTTTGTGAGATGGAGCCCAGCTCGCGCGTTTGCTCATACAAATGCGACGGATGTAAGGGGCGGCGGGCGTTCTTCTTCGGGCGAGAAAAAAAAAAGAGAAAGACGAGAGATTCGCGAAACTTTGGAATTAACGAGGGAGGAGTTGCGCGCTGTGGTGGAACTTTCGCGAAGACCATTCAACTTCCAGCCGTATAACCTCTCCGGGGTTGAAGACGCGCGCCATAATCCGCGGTAACAACGCGCTAGCAAATACCGAGCCGTCGCTATTCTACCGCATGCAGAATGCCATCCCTCCGAAAGCGAATGAGCCCGAAATGTTTGCTCCGATTTTGTTCTGATTTGCCATTTTGCGCGCGTCGGTATCGGCGTTTCCGAAAGTGATCTCGCTACTGGATCGAGTCGAGGAACGAAATGAGCCGCGACACATATGTTATCAGATACGTCAGCATTATATTTCTCTTTACGAGGTAAGATAGTCTGAAAACGTTTCTCGACGTATGCGAGAGATAGCTCGATACTTACATAATTTAGCAGCATTGTAAAAGGCTGGCATTTCAAAAACATTGATAATATTATAATACGTTTTTGTTATGTGATTAGTGAATAATATATCAATTTAATGGAATATGTAAAAAACGTTAAAAATAATTTTGCGAAAAAATTGCGTCACAATTTTCATGTATTTAAAAGAACTTTACGAAAATTGCATTTAAGCAGTTCTATTCATGTAATAATATTTTCATTTTTACTTCAAGAGTTATATTTTTTTTTAAATATATTTCAGCATTACACAAAATATCCGAAATTGGCTTACGAGTCTAAATCTCTCTTAATGCAACGAGAAAGAGAGAGAGAGAGAGAGAAAAGCTGTTTACTTTCATGAATCATCAAACAAATTTATTTTTTTTTTTAATATTTATATTTTATAATATAATCTTCATTTTTTTATATAAGATAAAAATTAAAGTATTTTTTTGTTTCATTTTGTGAAATATTAAAATTATCTAGTTATATAACATAGGATTATTATTTTTACATATTGAGATATCTTGATAAGTTATTACGAATAATTATATTTTGTCAAAATTGATCAATATATTAGTATAGAATAATAATATGCATTACATATTATCTCTTTGTATCGATTATAGAAAGCTCTAATTACGTAGATATACGAATGACGTATCACGTCCTCTGTATTTGCTTTCATTTATCAAGTTCTCCATAAAATCAGAAAGAAAAGCCTATTTGAAATTAAAAAGAGATTGATAATCTTGTAGTATTTTCTGCGAGCTTAATTCATGAAAACTTTTAACGTTTTGGATATTTGAAATTTATAATGATACGGAGCGGATAATTCTTCGCGTTTATCATCAACGCGGGCGGGCAATTAAATTTTTCTAATGAATCGTCTGTATCGCCTTACGTGTCAGAGAGATCGAAGTTTTAACGCGCACGAACACGGGTCTTGTCGGAGGATCGGTTAACTGACACTAATTATGGAGGATCGGAGAAGATTTATCCCCGGCGAACGTGCGACTGACTCATTAATTCATGCGCGTTGCGTCACGTTGTGCGCGCTACGTTACGAGCATACGTCTCATTGGCTGCTAATGAGATCATCTATGTAGGAAACGCTCGAAGTGCCGAGCTGGTTTGCAAGAGATTTCGATTTCGTAACTGTCGATTTCTCTCTCCCATCTTTGTTCTCTCTTTAGACAAAAGTGTGAATGATAAAAAATATGTTTCGGTTTACTTTTCCTTCTTTTTTCAAGACAAACAGTCATACAACATGTGTTTGTTTCATAGCTCGGTCTTATCATTTTTCGCAAGCATTAACTGAACGTGAATTTAATTATACATCAGCGATATTTGAACAGTTTCTTTTTATGTCAGATTAGTTATGTTTGACGTGCAAATATTCGATGACAAAACGAAAGAGAGATAAAGAAAGAAAAAGAGAAAAGAATATAGGTCGATTATATAAGATACGCGCTGAAAGTCGCTATGTATAACTACATTATGGCTAAACCGCATTTCTTCATTGGCATCATGGCAACGTGTGTCTCTTATTATCCGCGTAACTGCGTGTCGACGAGCTGTTTATCTGTCAGTGGTACTTTCAGTCGCTCACCTAACGTATTATTATTCTCGGCGCGACGTAATTGATATAATGGCTATGACTCGCACACCAATCGTTTGATAATGCTTCCGTATGTCGAAGCATAAAACAGTATTAATATCTACCTTGTATTTGGAGTAAATACAATGTCTCACATTTTCCAATTACATTACAATGATACATAATTTAATGGATATGTGTTGTATCATTATATATGATACAATACGTATGATTGTATTCAATACTAATCGACTTTGTATTGTTGATAATTGAAGCAAATAATCTTGAAATACTCGTAATTTTCTCGTAATAGGGACAATTATGTTATAAAAAATGAAAAATATTATTGGATTGAAAATATACCGATACACGATATTTCAATGAATGCTTTAGATTTTTCCTCGCGATGCTACTGGAAAATTACACCAATTATTGTCATGAATGAATATGGAGATCAATTTGTCCTGTTTACAATGTCAAAATTATCTGTTTAAATTCCTACTGCATTTTATTTCAACAATTAATTTTTGTTCAATTTTTTATGCATTATTTAAAAAAATAGAATGCATATCTTAAAAAATAGTTTCCAGACTATCGGATTATGAAGCTATGAAGAACATAACATTGGTGAAATGTATTCATGCTTTTGGAAAAGCGATACTCAGTTGTAGATTTTCTGATAAATCTAGTGTTTTTGGAGAGGGGAAAAAATATATTGCAATATTATGGACATTGAATTAATATCGATGTTTAAAGTCGAATCCTGTTGAATTAGGATTTTCTCGGATACATATAGAGATTTTTATTATTTTTTTCAATCTTATTCTTTCGATGAAATTTTAAATGTGTTTTATTGTAATAGAAAAATTTATTTCAAGACTTGATTGCCGCGAGTTATTTAATATTAAATAATTTCAATCTTGTGAACCCTAATAATATTTTTTCAAGAGAAACTTGAAAGGCCTAATTTGTCGGCGAGTTTTCGCGGCTTTTAATACATCTCATATACACGCGTCGTACCATTCCGAAAAGTCTCGTCAGACCCGAGCTGTTTTTCGCTGTTGCTCTTTCTGCCTCTTTTGCCGCGTTGCAACGTGCGCAGGTCTAAGCGCTGCAAAAACCGGCTGGATGCCGCCGAGAGTACTGGTGTATGTTACTTATCTCCTCCTTCATGCCTCCTCTTTCTCCCTCCGTCACTCTTTTTTTCTTTTTCACCTTCTTTTGAAACTCGCTCGCATCTTTTTATACTCTTTAGATCGAGTTAAGTATTCGGCGAATTATCAGATTAGAGTGGATGAGCATAAATAACGGAGAAATGCGTTATCGCGAAAAAAAAGAAATTTATTGATAATAGCACCATTTTAATTAAGCCAAATAAAAAATCTCGAAAGTATGCGTTAAAAAATAACAACGTGTAAAATATACAGAGAAGTATACATATAAAATCTAAAATCTTTTTTTTTTTTTTTAGAATAAATATTAAGAAAGTAAAAAAAAAACATGAAGAAGAAAAAATAGAATCGTATAGTTAATGATACGAATTTCTTTGCATTGCTCATTTGTGTATCTTCATCTTCGCGAAGAAATCGAAAACATTTCTCTCTCAATTTTTTTATAAAGATTGAGGAGTGATTCTTTTTTAACTTACTGCAAAAGTTTACGCAGGTGAGAGGGTTTATGCGGCGTGACTTGCAGGAAAGAGCGGAGAGACGGCTGTTCGTACCCTTTCTTGCATTTACATTGTTCTCTCTCTCTCTCTCTCCCTCTCCCTCTCTCTCTCTCTCCCCCTCTCTTTCTCCCCCTCTCTCTCTCCCTCTCTTCCTTCCTCGTATTCCTGTTTTTTGTTCTCCGCTCGCTGACTTCATGAAAGGGTTCAAATATGTGCGGAACTATGGGAAGTAAGAACCAGGTGGATTATGTCGGCAGTGTGTTTGTGCGCATTACTCACCTTATTCTTCGTCACTTTGCCTCTTTCCTTAATCCCGTATTTTCCTTTCTTCTTTGTTCGGGTATTTTCGATTAAGCTCGTATGCATTTGTCGATATTGATGTAATCAATTGAAGATTTGACACGAAAGAAAGCTTTAAAAGTTACATAGAAGAATGAAGATTTTCAGAATATTTAAATACTATTTTATTAGAGAAAAAAAAAATGTAAACAAATTATTGTTAGAAATTTAAATAATTTATTTTGCAAACAGAGCATGTATTCTTTCCTAAAATTTTCTTAATCCTTCTTAACAAATGAACGTTCTGACATCCATAAACGTCAGCAGTTTACGTCACTGCGATATTCATCGATATTTTTTTATTGAACTTTTACAACGTAATATAACACTCCGAGCATATCGCGTTAGCTCATACACATTCGCCTGTTTGCACAAACAACAGGAGATAATCTTGATTCGTTAAGATGGGAACAGTTAAAATTAATGACGCGTTTAACGATCGCGGTTGACTCATCTTTCATAACGCTTGTGGAAATTTAACTTATTGCACCCACAGTTCTGTCATTTTGTTGCTGGGTGAAAAAAAAATGACAGGCGAGACAGAGAGAGAAAACTATAGAAGGAAAACTCGAACGTGCGAGGGCGATCGCAATTAGCGCTTCGATTCGGGCAACGAGCAAACGAACGAAATAAAGCCCGTGTGATAAAAATCACTGCGGCAGTCATTTAACGTGCTGGAAACACTGGAAACTTTATTAGGAAGAATCGTAGCGCCGAGTTACATTCCATTTCCGCTTGTTCCATCAACTGATTCAGCGAAACTCTCATCCTTTTTCTCCATTCCTCTTTCTCGTTTTCTCTTTTGCTTGCTTTTCTCTCTCTCTCTCTCTCTCTCTCTCTCTCTCTCTTTCTATCCTACTTTCATTTTTTTTCTTTTTTTTTTAAATATTTGAATTTACCTTACCTTCTTTATCTTCTCATTTTCAACGCTTTTCTTACTCCTTTGCGTAGCATCGGTACTTTTTCCACTCGCCCTCATTTCTCGTTAACCTCTTCTATTATCCCTTGACTTTCTTTTTTGTCGAGAGAACCAAGCTGACAATGAGTGTCATCTTCAGTCGCGTTCGTGCATTTCATTATTACACGGATGTGGATGATAATCGTAAAATAATTCTATGAGATATCTTTCTGCCTACTTCTGGAGATTTTTGCTTATAATTTTTGATTACGAGATACGATGAAATAAAGGACATATTCAAATTGGCAAGCATTTCTTAAATTAATATTTATAATATATTTCTTTATTTATAGTTTGATAAATTTAAATGTCTTTTCAAAAAAGACAAGATTTTTGCAATTTAATTTTTTACGAAATAAATGGCTGATGTAGACTCATGATTACCTTAATTTAGTTAATGCAAAGAGAATATGTGTCTGCATGGTACGTTATTCTCTCCCTGTATATATTGTACAAATCATTGTATCTGGTTTCAATTGTATCTTTCGTTTTGCTATAACTTTTACCTCCCACGGCGAAGCATTTTCTCTGCCGCGCGCGCATTTATCTTTTCTATTATTTTCTAGACGTTTTAATTATCGCAATCAAATAACGCAACTATTTATGTTATAGTTGTTTTTACGAGTGGTACTTGTTGGTTATCCGTTTCCACGTAATGTGGCCCCTGAAGTGAAGACTTTCGTGCCGCGGACTCTCTTACCCGCCATATGAGTTACTCGCGAGAGTAGAGATCTCTTTTTCTTTCTCTCAAGGTGAGCCTCTTCGCCTGCCGCGAAAACTTAAGATAAGTAGACACCTTCCACTCTCGTTGAGGCAGAAGCGGATGAGAGAGAAAGAAGATAATTGCACACTCTCCTCCGTGCTTGTGTCTGCGCGAATTTTATACCGTCTCGCTCTTTCTGTCAGTTACCGGGAGAGACGGCAATGTTCAGCGGGTGCTACCGAGTGGGTAGTTTAACGGTGGTAACGGTGGATTTGCAGCTTGTCCATGGTAGTAACAGCGCTGACCGTTCCGATGGTGGCTCGTAGCCACCCTTTTCTACCAGCATTGGAATCTAGCCGGCGGCACCGAGTACGGTTCGCTAATTCGCGCTAATCTAATTTGCTGCGAGTCGACCAGCGAGGGCTGCGAACCGCTCGCGAATTGGCCGAAATATCGCGTGACGTTTAGCGTGATTTTATTGCGAAAGAATTTGAATGATGAGTTAAATTTAAGATGATATCTCTCGCGATATATAATAAAAATAATATATCTATATATAATCGATTGGTATTTAAAAATATTTCACAAACTGGAATAGACACATTTATTTTTAATTTTTAATCTCGCAGAGAATATTTTTAATAAAAGAATCTTACTTTCTTCAGATAGTTATATTCTCAGTTATTTGAAAGGAATGTACAATGGATTACTAGTGACTGATTTATGAAATTATTATTTGCGACAGAGAAATTTCTCGTTACGTATTAAAATATTATTTACCTAGTTGTACGATAGGAAAAGAGACTTTTCAGAAATATGCCCTTTCTAAAGAAAACTTGAATACTTACAATATATATTCATTTGCATTTTTTGTGAAATATATATATTTGAGTATATTTCCAGAGCATTATTTTTGCTTTTGTCCGTTTACCGCTGATATTCAGCGCTTTCTTCGAAGGTAATCTTTCGGTAGTGCATTTCTCTTCATTTTTCGCGGAATTCCCTGCAATAAAGGGATGTAGCGTGGTAGGGGGCGAAGTTGCCGGACGAGCGATAAAAGTAATACCGATAACTCATCCGGGCGCGCTACCGCGTTTCGTTAACGTATACGGCGCGTGAGCTCGTCACACGTTTGCGTCGCTCCCACATATACACACACAGGTACACACGCGACACGTATAAAATATACGCTCACACGTACATCACTTAGCTTTATTGGCTATCAGACGAATTTTTCGCCGGGATCATATCTGGGACCGTAAAGTCGTATTGCGAAATCCCCAACGCAATCACGTTCGTAGCTCTTCCTTCCTAGGATGCAGCAGCCGGCCACGAGCACAATCCATTTGCCGAGAAATGCAATAATTGCAAATTGTAATGGGGTGGCACTGCAATGCCACACCATTACCGCTGTATCAACCTTCGTTCTCGTTTCTTACTTCCTCTCTCAGAATTCCTTCTGCGGCGAACTCGCTTTTCTAAATTTTTTTTTTTTATTTCGCTTGGCCACGAATAAGAAGAGAAATTCGAATGTCGACCTCTATAATTCTGATCCTTATTCATGCTGCAGTCTAGAGACGTACGTAAAAGTGACTATATTTTATTTATTTAATAATCAAAAAGATATAAAGATATAAAGTCACTACAGTTTTTCTTTGAGTTCTGATTTTTGAAATATTTGAAAGCTTTAATCCTTAAATTTTATCAAACTAATTTTGCGTTATTATTATAAATATTTATCTTTTTATCAATATATTCTACCTTTATAAAATAGAGAGACAAAGTATATATTTAGCTTTTTTAGTCTATAAATATACATATGTATATTAGATGCTTTTATCGACGATTATATCATGGAGCGAGAGGTCGAAGTGTCTGATAGTCAAATGGCCCGATCGATTGATAACAGATGTAGATATCAATTCGACAGTGATAATTCTGTCAGTGTGATTAGATCGCAATTAGTTTTAGCCAAGGATAATGACGCAAATTGGTATTATTTGCACTGTTGATACGGACATTGCGCATTGATAGAACTGTCAAACGCTTGTTCACCTCCTCGTTTTCGATCCATTCAACCAATCCACGGTAACTTGACATATTAATGAGACAACGTTGCCGATGTAACAAGCAATAAAGTCACAACGAATGATGTCTGTACCGCGACACACTTCTCAGTGAACCGCATAGCAAAGCCGATAAATTATAAATATGGTCAGCTGTTACATAGATGCGATTAATGTATTATGCCTCGGCTTTTCCGTACCGGTGGTCCAAGTATTTACGATGAATGCGTGTCGGCCAGAGTGATGTATTTACCGTATTACAAAATCGAATCTAGCAATTGGTGCTTGGTTACGTGCATGAATGCAAAACGCAATATGCACGGATGTTTATCCGTCACAGTAAATTTTCTATAAATATTTATGTTATATTCTCGTTGATTATGATTATGATTTCTTCATTCGTTTTTCTTACATCACCGATATATAATTATTATTATTATTAGTGCTGCTCTATTTTAAGAAATCCTACAGTTCTAAAGTTCCGCTATTATACACGAGAAAAAAGGATTTGCTAGCATAACATTTTTTGTCATTTTTTATTATAAAGACATAAAAAGATTTATTAATATTATTTTTATTTGTTAAAAATAATTTCGCCGAATCTACAAAAAGATTATTTTATTGTAATAACGAATTACGTCACTGCAACAGAAAAATATATTTACTAATGTTAAACTCGAGTGAGCAGCAAATTAAATTTGCTTTAGCAATAGAGATTAATGTCTCTATGAACAAATTTACTCAAGATTTTTCAACGATATGCGAATAACGCAGCGATGGTTTCGTTACGGCAGCAGAATCTTTTTTCTTTGTATGCAGACAATAATTTAATGTGCCCACCCGTCGCGGCCTATGACGCCTGTATTATTAATACAAAGTAGCTGGCGGAAAGTGTGTTCGCTTCAAGTGTAGTTATGTGCGACACGCCCGGAACAGCCACTTTGTTATTGTAAGTTGCAATTTACAAGAATTCCAGCCATATTTTCCGGGTTTATCGTTTATATTTCCGTCGTCGGCGACAACGTGGCCCAGGCACCGCTCAGCGAGGCGGTTAGACACGTCCGTTCTCTCGAGTACACCGGATGACACAAGACAATAACTAACCGTAGAAAAATCCATTTATCGCGCTTTAAGCGTTTATTTTTGGTCGGCCGTTTATTCCGCTATTCGGTCTGTTCTCGTCAATCTCGTTTTAATTTCACAAGAAGCAACAACGTAGTCTTGAAATGAAATCAATTATTTACGAATTTTACAGCACAGCGAAAATTTTCAATAATATGCGTACGAATTTATCATATCAAGCTGTATAAAAACGTAAGAGTTTGCGTTGACCTTATAACGTTACTGCGGATTTAAATGGTTTTCGTCTCAGGCGAGAACATTGTAGGTTGAGATTAAATGTGAGCGATGAATGTGACGGCGAGAGATGTCCATCTCATCTGCAACGCGTGATATCTCATACGAGCTAGGACAGCAGAGTCGCGCGCGAGACAGAGATTCCGTGATATAATTTACAAATAGAACGACACGTACCTATCATCGCGGGAATAAATTTCCGTCGTGATTTAACGATTGGCAAGCTTTTCCGACGATTTGCGCTTCTCGAGAGGACGATGCTGCAGGGGAAGCAAAAGGGCAGCCGCCGCGGAGCGTTAAGTGACGTTTATGAGAAAATATCGGGCCCGGACTGTAATTACATAGCTTCGTTGTAACGCGTGCCTCGTCGGCATCTTTAAAATAACGTCCGCGGCTGCTTGCGGTTCGCTATAACTTTGGAACTTCTTTCCTTGCCACGTTCGGATTAAGCATTGTATTGAAAAATAAAATGAACAAATAATAGGATAATAGGATGTGGATAGCACATTTCAAAGAAATTATAATTCTCTGTGTCAACTATGCGTTGTGACTATTTCGATTGAGAAGTTTAATGCATTGATAAGATATGTCTTTATATATAAGATTCTTCATAATGTCTTACTTTTATCGAATACTTTTTATACATTTTTTGTGCGGTTTAATGATGTCAATTCTTTTTCTGTTACAGGTGAGTCGATGCTTGATTTCTTACTGGAGCTCGTTAATATGTAAGTGTGAAACTATGATTCTTATTTACTTTTGCAAATGTCATCGTTTATTTAAAATTAGAATGAAGATATTCTGTTAGATATAATTGTAATATTTAATACGGAAAAGCGATGCATATACTGGTAATGCTCTCATAGACTGAGAATAGTAATTATCATCCACGGTTAAGCAACCTATTTATATTCAATGTCATTGCAATCATTCTTCGTGTTTAACATCTTTGATAGACGCCTAGTATTATGGCGTAGGAGGCCATTATGGATCCACGCCTACAATCAATGTATCTTGTATCAATGTATTCAGTTATTATAGCGACTCATTAATAGCTTTTTAACTAATTCAACAGTTGATTGCGATATTCTATTGTATTCTGTTGAATTTGCTGTAAGTATAACTTACACGCAATCGTTTTAATTTTCATAAATTTCTTCAGTATTAATTACATGGGAAACTTTTAAAATTATTTGGAGATTTTGTTTTTGAAATTATGTATGAAAAATGAGAATTCTAATTATAACTTCAATATATAAAGAGAAATTTTAATTAATCACGTTAATCGATGATGATGTAATATTGAGCGAATTAAGTTGATGTAATATTGGAGAGATCGCGTGAGAGATTTATCGTGTAAGATGCATTTACTGGCCCGGAACAACCATCTCTATAAAATCTATTTAATTTCCGCGAGATCGTCCAAAATACGCGAGTCCTCAGGAAGCCTATAATTCGTTTGGTAGATCATTACTTTTAGCAGCACGCCGATTCATGAACTAAAGCGCGCTTTATGGCACGAGTCACGTTATTTGTCCGCTTGATCCTTCGATCGTGCCAGATTTAATGGTTTTCCGTTAATCCTCGCAACCCTTTCGAAAGTAGAAGATGATGAGGGGGTAGTAAAGGTTGGAGGCGGGAGGATGGCCGGACGTGAGGTGGATGCTGCTCTCGTAGAATGCGGTGGGGACAGAAATGAGGACGAGCGAGGAGATGGGAAGACGTCGAAGCGAAAGAAGGGAAGAAAAGGGAAGGAGATGGGGGAGGAACGACGAGAAAGAAAAGAAGGAGTTAGGGTTAGGGGGTTGGAGGAGAGCAATAAGGAATTATTGCGGTACGATCGACAAACGGCGACTACGTGGCCGCACTACGGAAGATTCTCTCCGGCCGAGCGACTCTTTTCCTCTCTTCCACGTCGTCTCTCTTTTCCGCCTCTCTTCTCTTTTCCCTATCCGCCCATTTCTTGGACTTCCGTTCCCGCGTCATGCCCGTGCCTTGCCCACGAAACCTTCCAGACTCGTCAATATGTAATGTTCGAAGGCCCGCGCGTTACGCCACCCTCCGCGCCCTGCCTCCGCTCGTTTTACGTGGAATAGAAGATTCTTTCCGACCCTGTATATTTCAGTGAACGCGCCGAGCAAACCGCGACGGGACAGGTCTGTGACCCTGTAAATATACGGTACTTCATGATTACTGCTGCGGTAACAGATATGATTATGAGACAAATATCTTGAGTGCCACAGGACACGTCTCTGATACGGAATGTCTTATCATTACCGCGCATATTTTTGTGGAACTTTTGAGAGATATGACAGAATATTACATACGAATATTACATGCATTATAAATCTTGGTTGTTAAAGGGTACATATTTTAAAAAATACTCTTTTGTATAATTCAAAATAAAAAATTAATGATAAAAATTAATTTCCGAAATTTATTATAATTATTTTTGAAGTAATTCATTGCACAACTTTACATGAGTTTACACAATTGTTAATTTAGTTTTTAATATTTTTTAAATATCAGATTATAAATAGATCCAAATGCAATAGAAATTCGTTAGGCTAACGTGTAACGTGTTCGATGCTAAAAATATCGAGCGATACACCCTTGACGAAGTTTTATCGATGCATCTGTTTTGTTTGTCAAGGGAAATCCAGTTTACCGTCATCGTCGTCGTCGCGCAAAACCAATTTCGTCTTCGCCTTCGGGGTCTCCATATCGGGCGTACATTAAGCGGCAGCGTATAGGCGAGCTCGATTTATCAACGTTCCGCAAAGTTTCCTTCCTCAACGAAGAGGTCGCGTTTCCGCTCTTGATAAGAATACAAATAAATGGGGGGCCGCCGCGTCGGGCTTTACTACGGTCTCTTAGGTCATCGTCGGTTACGAATTTTATTCTTCGTTAACACTCTTATTAATTCATCGATCGTGTGCAGCAATATTGCAATTATTGCTATATTATCTCGAATATTTTTTAGATTATTTTCCCGATAAAAATATATTGTCGTTATACAAAGACCTCGATATACATGCATCGTAGGCGAGCACCATGTACGCGACGCATGATTGCGGCGGTTCTCCAGCGATAAATTGAAAAATTATGCTTGTACCCCTTCACACACACACACACACACACACACACACACACACACACACACACACACACACACACAACGCAGCCTTTGACAGCGGCGATACGTCGATGGAAAATAATATGACGTGCGTGTACGCTCGCGCAGCTGTAAAAACGTGAATTTCCCACTTGACGACAAGTGCCACTCGCGAGCCATCGTCGTGCGTTCCCTACGATCGTGCGCGATTTCTCCTTTTCCTTTTGCTACTTTACGTTGAATGCCCTAGAGGACGCAAGTACCAACCTTTACGCGCGGTTCATTACCTACGAATGGCGAGTTGCACGCCGACCGTGCAATAGCATGCGCCACGGTATGTAAAGTATAGAATGCGTATCGTCTCCTGCAAGCAGGTATCGAATTTGCGTATAAACGCAAATTGCGAGCGAAAGCGTGACACAATTTATTTCTCGACTTGTATCATTTTAGCAAAAATAGGTAAAAAAAATAGTATTTGAAATAGAAAATAAAAACATTTTAAACGCGCGAGCTATTTTTCTTATTTATTACAAATGATTAATGCGAAATAATAATCTATTTGTATATTAAAATTTTATATTTATGTTTAGTTTATTTAAGAAATTAGAGAAGTAAAAATATTACAAACATATATATGTATCATTAATTTTTGAAGTCATTAGATACTTTAAAATCAATGATGATACAACTATCTTATAGATATTAAAATATTTAAATATTTTTCACAAATTTGTATTAATTTTATTTTTTTCTTGCAACTTGTGATTTTTAAATTAGATTTTGTTTACGCTTTATTAAATAATATTATTTTTTCAACGATATTATTCAAATGATTATTTCAATAGTTTGATTGCGTTTGAAATGTGCTCATTGCACTTCATTGTAGTATTCTCTCTTCAATGCGCATTTTCACTTCTGTCACACTTTTGCTTATCCTATATTGAATTAAAAGGCAAACCATAAACGTGAATTGCGAGATAAAACTACGATATTCAAAAATTTTATACGATAACCGATTTTTTTTTTTTTTTAATTTTATCTCAATAATCCGTGGGACGAGTTTCACGAAACTAGCGGATGTTATCTTCATTATTCTAATGAAAAGACGATGGATGATGGCTCTTCTATGCTTATAGCTATAGTCAATGCGAAGGATTATCCATATCGATGCGCGAATACATATGTATGAAGTGAAAAGCTTCTATCGGCATTAAAATTTGGCGTAGGCGGCTTCTATTGCGTCAGATACGTGAAGCAACAATGTGTGTACGAAACGATTTGGCTAGCAAAGAGATTGTGAATGTACATTTTAATTGAGGCAAAGGCATAATATGCACGATGCATAAAAATTCAATGATAAATTCTCGTGCGCGTGAAATTTCGCAAAATTCAGAGTGATTGACATTGTGGTGATTAAATGTCAATATAAACGTTGACAATTTTTTTGTGTGTGTAATGTAGTTGGGTTTTAAAGTTAAATTGTCAAACTCAACATGTGTTCTTTTCATGGACTTAACAAAAGCATGAAAACGCCTATTATTCTGATGAAATACACATCACGACAAATGAATTACAGCTTATCGATTCTAGGGCAAAAAATCCGTCAGATTATTGAAGCACAAGCTATTAACATTTATCGTTTCATGAAAAGATTTGTGATCGATATACGAGAATTTATCCGTGCATTCTAGCGATGCAAAAGTTTTACGAGATTCATTGTATTAATTATCGTGGAAATATGTAAATTCCGCATCATACCATACACGTGTGTATATTATTTCAAGAATTTCAATGGATATCTATCCAACCGTAGAATTGTGCATTGTGATATATTCGAGAGGTTTGTCTCTCCGTCTCGTTCTGTCAATTCTTACGAAATCGGTATCGTGTCCGCGCGGATGGAAAGAAAGGACGCTTATGTGATACGCATACGTGTAAACATGTAGATCCAGACGGGCAAAGTTTAAAGCAATAACGTTTGCGAGGGATGGGTGACGGTAATGTGAGGTGAGGTGAGACTCGTATGGTCCGAGACTGCGCTGGAACAATGCCTTATCGAGCAACATTGTCTACTATCGAGTGAGTCGAATGTGCGTAGAACGGACAGAGAGGAGAAGGACGCGGATGAGGGGGTGGGCTGCGAAAGCAGAGGGATGCGCATGGGGGGATTCGACGATGAGCATTTCGGGGTTTATCTCCTGCATGGGGCATACACACATTGTCCGTTTCTACACAAGGTCGGCCGTAGAGACGCTGCGGTCCTCCGATCAAATTGGATCTACTGAGAGAGTTCGGAGTATCGGGTCGACCGCAACGGGTGCAAATCCACGGGCGACTACGGAATATCCCGTGGCCGCAATCCATCCCCCTTCTCCCTCCTTTTTCCTTCCCGCTATTCATCCTCTTTCTCTCTCTCTCTCTCTCTCTTTCGCCTTTCCGCCCCCTCGCGAACCGCACTCTCGGTATATTTTCACCGAAATGCAGATCGCGTTGGTTCGTCGCGCTCCGAGATTCCGCATAATTTCGTCTCGACTCATGCGAATTAAGGTTTTACCTCTGAAGGAAGAGGATTTTAGGATATATAGAGAGGGAGCGAGAGCGGTTTGGACTGGCTATACCTTCTGAAATATGAATTATTATTGTACCGAGGGATATTACCGGCTTTGCGAAAGCGTCTCTCGAGAATCTCAACGAGAATAATTTTTCGCGAAGAAAGACTGTTATTATGAACATTTTATTTTACTGTACATTGCTCGAAACTCTTGACGCTTTTATATAGTCGGAAATATACTAATCAGAGATTTTGTGTATGTGTAGGTGTGTGTAGGAATTATTCGCAGGGATATGAGAAATACGGAAAACAAGTTCCGTGATTGATAAAAAATCGAGTATCTCGTTTGGATAACGAATAAATTGAAAGTTCGTTTCGATTATCTCGCGCCGAGTTGTATTTAGGACATCGAGTGAATCACACTTAATCAAGAACGATCCGGCAAGAGTGCCGGGAATCGATCGTTCTCCGTTTTTCATCCCGCTATATTCAGCCACCACCGAGTGGTTCGACGAGTACTATCGATGAAACGGGAAACGTCAGAGACAATCTAAGGATGATAGCTATTTCGATAGTCTTTCAATTTGCTCTTCATCGATGACGATCGTTTTTCTTATTGCCTATATCATGAAATAACAAACTCGATGAGAATGCTATTGCCTCATTTCTACGACGGTGTTGCAAAAGACGCCTGTTTCTTTTTTCATGGAGAGAGGATCATCGACTATAGATAAAAAAAAAATATATTATCTAATTACACATGTGCGTGGGTTGCACTTTTTCTTCGAAGATGAATCGGCCGATATCGAGTGTCGGCTCGACTATCGCATTACCGTGACAGTTCTCTTTGCCTCGCCTCGAGGCGAGAAACGACTCTCGACGGGGACAAGAGAGGAAGGTTGGAGAGAGTCCGTAGGAAGGCGCGTGACGCGAGATAGCCTCGAGCAACGCCTCCGGAGGGTGTTTCTCACCTCCTCCCTTGTCCTCTCAACCCCTCGTACTCAAAGTGCTAATGAGTGTCGCCTCGTAAGCCAATTAATACTCCCCCGTCCGTTCTACCAGGAGGTAGAGTCTGCGAACGAGCAAAATGCGGGAGCCTGACAGAGAGTGGCGGTAGCGGAGAAGAGAAAACGAGATGAGAGGAGAGGAGTGAGGGGAAGAGGGGGAGGGGGTGGCGAACGGAGATGGTAGGCGAGAGTCGCTCCCTTGGAAAGCCAGGACCCGTACCTGCCTGTGCTACATGACCAGAATACCCGCGGATTTGATATGCCGGCCACGCCTGACCGCCGCCACACCACCTCCTTTCCTTCTCTTCCTCGTCAAGTGGCTCTTCTCCTGCACCCTCCCCCCTTTCATCCCCCATCGCCAGCACCCGACTTCCCAAACGAATCTCCCGGAACCTCCTAGCACCTTCGACGCCTTCGACCGTCACCACTCACGCTTATATTCTAGGCGACTTCTTGAAGGAGCGTGCGAAATGTATGTAGCTGGGCGGACCACAATACACACACACACACACCGTTCAAGTCTTCTAGAGTACTTAGAGAGGCGTCCGTGGAGCGTACGACGACGTTACTTCTTACTTAAAGACGCCGAGGACTTATGACGCGCACGTGACAGAGTTTCATACTACGCCGAGTCAGCTCCGGACGCGGAGGCGGAAACTATAGCGCGATCGCCGGACAACGCGAAAACATCTTCTGGCCGAAATTTTTTGGGTCACTCCGATTGAACATCGTAAGTTGGAGTTTTACGAGATCGAGAGGGAGGACTTCGGGTAATATATATATGTGTGTGTATATATATATATATATATATATATACACAGGCACACATATTCATATTCTTCTTTAGTATAGAGGTATAGACCAACGACAAGATCACTATGGTTCATTCTCGACACAAAATTTACGAGCTGTCCTGACGCGCAAGTGATCGCTCCGTCAGCTCTTCGTCGAGGCAAACTCGCGCGCGATACCGTTGTTTCCTTATATAACTTTACGTGTGCTCGATCGCAAGTTTTTAACGTCTCGGAGCAGCGTTCTCTCGCCAGATTCGCGCTCCTTCGGCGCAACCTCGTGTGATAAATCATGTACACGTAGACGCGTCGCGTGAGATACTTAGGGACACGAGTACACGGAATAGCGGGGGCGCGGCATGGTGTTACTTCTTACTTAAAGGCGCGAAGGACTTATGACGGGTACGTGACAAAATTGCAGACGCGGCCTCCGGGCCTCGAGTTCTCGCTCGCGAGCTCGGCAAAGGTCTCCGAGTGCTGGCGAACGCGCGCGCGACCATAGTTTTTGGGGGGATGGAGGGGGAGAAATGTTGCTTCTTCTTCTTCTTCTTCTTCTACTTCTTCTTCCGCCTCTCACTTAGCTCGTCGCCACGTCTGCTCTTGATTCGCCTCCTTCCCCGGTCGTCCTTCCGCCCCGTTAGCAGACGCTGCGACAATAAAGTTACAGAGAGGGTCGCGGAGTTCACGGGAAATTGAAGTTTCGCGCGACAAATTGTCGACGGACTGCCGTCCTCCCGAATGACGAACTTTCTAATCGTGCTCGTGGTACGTGGATAGTACTTGAAATGGTTCTTGACGGGGGCGACGGGAGCGATCAGGACGAAGGCACTAGAACGTCAGGACGAGAGAACGTAGGTTCCAACGAGAGCAATCAAATTAATCCTCGAAAAGATCGTGTATAGAATATGTTTTTGTGCTTTTATACCTAGCTGGACCGTTAATATTAAATTTATATGGCAGTTATTATATGTATATAATTTGTTAGTTTATTCTTCGCACATGTATTCCATTGTCGTTATTTATAGAGGATATATAAACCAAGATTTATTAGAAGATTATTAATTATTACAATTTTTTTTCTGGCTTTTAAAATTAAACAGTTTGGAAGTTTATAAATATAAATTAAATTTTTTTAAATAAAATTTTTCCTGAAAAAATATAAATTTCATAATATTGTTATATATATATATATATATATATATACACGCTACTGAATTATTAGAAAAAGAAAGAGAAAGGGGGGTGGAGAAGAAATCACGTTGCTATAAAAATCGATCTCTATATAGCACATACGACTCTGTACTCTCATATCTTTATACGACACATATGGCATACCGCATATTCGCTCGTAAAATTTTAGAGTCGTCCGTTTGGTGATGGAACGCGTCACTCCTGCGTATTTTCCTACATTCTGGTCGATTGATTCGCGTCATACGCAACGGTCAAACAAAGTACTGCGTTTGCATTCGCAATAACGCTCGCGGGATTATCAAGTGAATGAAGCTAAATTCCCTCTCTACGTATACATTAGGCTTAGCCCTGCTAGCTTTGTGTTCTCTTTAAATAAACCTAAAAGGATATACAGGATTGTGCGCTATATAAAAATTGGTTTTAACGAAACAGCATGAATAGACGCAAATTGAAATACAGTTTCTGTATTTTATATCCGCGCGGCTCGCAAATGACCCGTCTCAGTGATAACCCACCGTCGTTATTTGAAATTAAAACCAATTTGCACAATGTCGGCTATGCCGGCGAACATTTCCCGCGCGCGCGCGCGCGCGTATTCTCGGTTTAATCCTCATCATTGAATAAAGTATCGATTTCACATAGACGGAAATATCAGCAGCGCTGACGGAGACGCGCGAGCTAAATGTCACATATTATCGTATTTCTAGTTTTCGATTAGCTCATCCCATTTGATGCGATCGCGGACGCAGAGAGATAAAAATAGGATATCAAACGCGGTCGCGTCGTATTAAACCGGTCGAAGCGCATTAACCACGTCACCTGATTATTATTGCATCGCTTGTCTCTTTTTCGCGTTTCTCATTAACCTTTCCGTGTTACGTGAGAGCCTACGGTATCGCTGTTTGTCCGAGTTACATTTATGGAGCCCTGATCCTGCGCAGGATGATGGATCGTATACCGGCCGATCGTCTTTGTAGTTTACGAGCGGCGCGGGCCGATCCGATTAGGTTTAGGTCGAATTTGGTCGAATTAGGCATCTATTTCGACCCTTCTTGATTGCCAGATCTCGCTGCTATATTATTTATCGGCGTGTTCGTGGTATCCGCCGCTACAATGCGGCGTTATTACCGCGGCAGTTCGCCGAGCAATGTTTGTAAACTTTTTCTATTTATGGACGCAACCCGATTAAATGAACATTTCATTAGCTAATTATTTTATTTTGCGCATCCTGGTAATTTCTGCTATTTTCTCCATACGAGAAAGATTATTTTCGTGTTGGCGGAAAATACATTTTTAACTGAAATTAACACGGATATTGATATTTGTACATTTCTACGTAAAACTTATAAACGATATGAATAAACGAATAAATTATTGCGTAAATAATTATATCGTGCTTGGAGAGTACAATCGTAATCGGGAATACACATCGGCGTAAATAAATTTCATATTTACGTTCTCTCCCTTTTTAGCGCTATAATAAGGAATAATTTAGTGATGTTTATGCTACGCGTTTACCCAAAGTAATTCACACGTCCTATTCCCTCGCTACATTTGTATAGAGCCCCCGGCATCCCGCGTTTACCTTTATAACGTCGCGCGTTATGTTCTCCTTGGATCGTATTCCTAAGATATAGGTAGCTCGTATCGCCACCGTCCAAATTACATTTATGGCGCCCGTCGCAGTGTACAAATGGCGAGAGCACGGTGTATCGGCCAAGTCTCTCCCATCCGAGATAGCTTCTATGATGTGATGCGATGCGATGCGGTAGGGGTACGGTATGGTTTACGAGCGGCATGTGCCGCCGGTCGAATTAGGCGCTTCTAGCAGGATCGCCGCACCTGCCGAACCGTTCCGCATTGTCATGCGACGCGGCCCCTATAAACCGAGATTGCCGAGGGATCGAAAGTTATGGCCGGTCGTCTTCTCTCTCCTCCGCGTGTCTACCACTATACTAGGCTCTTCTCTTCTTCAGAATCTTCCTCGCGCCTCGCGGCCTATGAGGAAACTTTCCCTCTGTGTCTCTCGTTCGCCTTGTTCGCGCAAGCGATGCTCCTTCTTTCCTTCGATCGTATTTGGATATCGCGGTATAAATTCCTATCCCCTCCCTCCCGTATATGGCCACTCGAGATCGTTCGGAGAAAACGAATTCCATTTTCTTCGGTAAGAACTCTGCGACTCGAGAACTTTTGGGTTTACGCGTCTCGTTGCCATTTGGTGGCCCGAAGAGGTTACCGAGAGACCAGTATTATCTCCATGTACCGTTCTCCGATATCTACTCTAAAACTAGGGATGAGATCTCGATTCTTGTCGGAGATCTCAAAAATTTCACGTTTTGGTACGTCGAAAATCTTTATAATATAAGTTGTCGTAAATTGAATGATTTCGTTAACTCCAACGTGACCGCGAGTACGAATACGATGAATCAGGGAAGCGTGTTGTCAGGCACGGTAACAGGACTTATCGGTACAGATGCGGCGGAGACGCGCGTCGCGTAGAGAGATGCGGGTAATTCGTTGAAGACGGAGCGCCGGTAAATCGAAGGTAAATGCGGCGAAACAATCGCGACGGAACCGCGTGCTTCTGACGGTCCTGCACAAGCGTCGTTATATTCACCCACACCCTCCGTGGAGCCTCTCGGCCCCCGGGTTTGAACCCGATGGAAGTCAGAGTGGTCTCCCCCGGGAGATCGAAGTAGGCTTCGCGACTGGGAGAGACGGCTTTTCCGTCGCTGACAGAAACACAAGACGGACAGTAAGGAAATGCCGCGACTCGAATCGGCTTGTTCCAGACGGGTCGCTGGATTGCAATGTCGCTCGACGCAATAATTAAAACATCTGAGAAACAATGCGCGTTATTAATTTTTTTTTCATTTAGCGCGAACTGATCGAAACTATGTATGAATCTGTTAATTATTAAAAAATCACCTGACGTGATTTATGCATTCAATTTTCTCGGGCTGTTTCAAAGGAGTTTTTCGAGAAAAAAATTACGATATACACGGGATTTTATCTTAAAGTTTTATTTATCCTCTACAATAAAATTCTCTTCTTTCAAATGAAATATAGATATTTTTTAAATGCATATGTAATATAAAGCATCAAAAAGATACCAAGTTAAACATACAAGCAAAAGCGTGAAAGAGGGAGAACGGATCGAGACATGAAAAAACCACAGGGAAAAAAGCGAAATAAACAGACATAAGAGAGATATTCCGTCTAAAGAACTGACGGAGCGATTCGTATTAGCTAGCCTTTTCTCTCTATCTCTTTAACAGCACATCAGTCTGTTAAGCACGCCTATCTTTGAGCTTGCTACGTATTTCCGTCTCGACTCGACGATTTTTGCCACATCTCGTTTTACCTCTTGGCCCTGTATATCGCTCATTTCTTAATATGCATGAGTTATTTTGTAAAGTCACCCTGCGGTACTTGCTTCTATTTTGCGTTGTCTTTTTCTCGTTTGTCGTAGATGCGCGAAGTACAACTCGCATATATGCATATTACAATGTACTAAAATTTTGATATAATCGGCTCTCTACTCTTGTTGTTTGCCATGCCGATGGCATGGTGTTTGTTTGCAGTATGGAAATGAAGAATATAGGAAAATAGCACGGCCACGCGTGGGGAATTTAATATATGCAACGCGTATTGATTACACTTATGCAACAGACAGTTTTTTTTTTTTTTTAATTTAATGTATTAAAGAACAAAATTGAAAGCGCAGTTGTAACATTTTTCCGTTATGTAAAATCTTTTTTATATAGCTTGTTAAAACATCTTGAGCCTCTGTCAAACTTGTCTCATTTTATTGATAAGTCTATTCACGATTAATACGCATTGAGATCATTATTAGTCAGATTTTTTCTTATTTGTTTTGGTATTATTAGAGAGAGAAAGAGACTGATGTGTAATGTACTAGTTTATAGCGATAATCTGATACTTTAGGATTTCTTGCAAGAGAAAATATGCAGTTTAAAATGTAATACATTATTTCATACCGGTATTTTACTGCAGTAATTTTTTAGCGAAATCTCTTACTCTTCCTGGACAGAATCGAGGATCATTATTTTTGCAAGTTTGAAGAGTATTATTCATCAAATGTGACATTGGCACAGATTTAACTGTGCCGCGACCGTATTCGACCGATGGTTGCGGTTCATTAATATCGACGTACCACGTAACACGTCGGAATTCAGTGGAATGCATACCACACGTCGAATTTGCGGCGAGCAAATAATTCAACACGGACAGAGCGTTCGCGCTAAGAAGACTTAATAGCGAAGAAGTTAATATTCTGCGTGTAACATTCTAGTTTGCTGACTGTTTCCCTGCTTGTCAAGACGGAAAAGCATTAGACATTGATGACTTTTATTGTTACGATATTATCTAAAAATTAATGCGACTGTTAAATCGAGATCCTTGAAATTCTAAGAATTGAAGCAATAAATGATACGAAGTAATCGACACAATTGAGAAACGAGAGATAATCCGGTTTCTCATTTGGGAGTAAGGACAATAGCACTAGCTACGTAAAATTGCATCTGCCTGCGCCGTTTCTTCAGCTTATCCTCGTGACTAAGGAACCGTAAGGGTCTTCTTCGTCACGTAGAATCTGTTATTCGGTCCCTCGCGCGGCCCAGATGAAAACTCCCTCTCTTTCTCTCTCGCTCTCTCTCTCTTTCTCTTTCTCCTTTGTCCCTGATTCAAAGGCCGGAGTAATTAGATTTGAGTTTTGCAAACTTGATTGGCCCGCGCTCGGTCCCGGGGCTACGGCGAATTTTATTACGGGCGCACAAACGACAAGCATGACGACGGAACGAAAATTCTTCTTCCGGCCAACGTGTGAGCGCGCCGATGGAGATACCGAATTGTCTCTGGCACAAAAAGCACACGAGGAAATTGCACTTGTCCGCTCGATTGTGTCAATTGTATCGAAGTGTAATTTCGGAATGTTTTCTAGATGCATTAGTAAAGAATATTGTTAAATAATACAATAATTTGCTAAAGAGAAAGAGGGAGACAGGAGAGATATATTAATTTTCATAGAAAAATTAGCAAGTCCAAATCTTGTTTGATAACTATAATATTATGCGAACTAGATAAACCAAAAATAATATTATTTTACTGCAACTTAATACACGCTAATCTCGAGAAAAGAGAAGATACACGATGCGAAATATCTATCCACCGGTATGAAAGCAAAGGTATTTCCTTGCTTCTCCCCGCGGGCGCAATCTCCTTCTTGTTCTTATTTTTTATTCTTCTTTCTTGCCTTTTCTCTGTGCCTCCGCACTTATTTTCAGCTTCTCCACTGCGCTTCGATTCGCTTCCGTGCGCCTCCGAAATATACACTTGACAGGTCCGATTTCGCCCGTCTCGTAGAAAACGACCTCCTGATTGCTGGGAAGACATCTTCCGCCGGTGTCCTCGGAGTCTTTCGGTCTCGAGCTTTTTCGTCCTTCATCGGGGTAGAAGAGGATTCTTATACGGCCGGCAGTGAATACGCTCGGTCGGACGCGTGTTTCCTTCGTCAGGGGTAAAGACGAGAATCTGAGACGAAGGTGGGCGTAGAGAGTAACTGTACCGTATACCACGGCGAGCGGAAGCTCCGGAGGAGAGCGATGTTCTCCGGGGGTTTATCGAGAAACGTCGCTCGTTTATCGACGACTACTATCCTCGCGCCGGTCGCTCAGGAATACAATTTCGAGAGCCGGGACACCGGTGTCGAATAATTTGCCACCGTCTCGCCTTTGCGTTACTCTTCGCCGCGCGAGGCTGCACTTTCACGCTCCCCCGCTTCCTATTTCGTAATTCTGATTTGGCATTATATTTGATCTCCTTCCCGGATCTCGTTTTATTTGGAAGTTTTCGCATTTACGATTCTTAATACGGAGTGAAACATTTAATTCAGTGATATTTTTAAAGCTGAAGAGAAAATGTATTTGATAATTCAAGTTTCGAGTCAATGAATATTCAGATTAGAAAAATCGGAAATAATTAAGAAAATAAGATTTCGTTACTTATTTGCATATGTATAGGTCTTAGATAATTTATGAAATTTTTTTTTTAACAAATACTTTTTTAATTAAAAAATTATTAAAATTTTGTGTTAGATTTTTTTAGAGAAAGGTAATTTATTAAACATGTGATATAATTATATCGTATATAGTTCGTATATTAATATCATAAGTTGTAATATCAGCAGGATTGAATTTGCGCCATAGAAAAGCGCTATAACAATGTTGAGTCTTTAAGAAAGTAATCAATAAGTTTCAAGGTTCACGAAACTCCTTTGCTTGTTGATCGCTTTCCTAACTCGGCTGAGTTTACTCTGAGTTTCTGAAACCGAACGCAAAATAGTTTACATTAATAAAATCATAATAAAACTCCTTATAAGCATTCCGAGAGTGATCTCTGTTTAGTAAAACGGAATTATTAGCATTCTTTCATTGAGAGAACAGGAGATTTCAAGTATCTCGACGGATAGTGTAAAATTACGAATAGATAAAATATTGATTTGAAAAAATTAATGAATATTATGCACATAAATAACAGTAAATTGGAGAGAAATTTTCTCAAATTTCCATTGTACAACTTTACGTATAAATAGGACACAAAGTTAATGCATTAATGTTACAGTATTTTAATACTCGTTGTGAATCGTGCTTCAATATGTGTGATATTAATATACATATTAATACATATATATCTCACGGTACGCAAAGTAATACGGATGTAAAGCTAGATATTCGAAGGATATATTTCGGGATACTTTGTCCTTTCTATTCTCGCGTCGCGATCTTTTGTTCGAAACACGCTGTCTTTCAATTATCACGGGGGCCACCCATCCTCGTCTTCGATCCGGGGATATTTTCGTTCTCCCACGATGCTTGCTCTTAAATTCTATTTCCCCATTTTTCAGCGCTCTCCCTTGTCCTCCATTCCTGCGGGTAACGAGTGGGAAGCAGGCGTAGCCGTTTTCGGCGGAGACGTCGACTTCGTCGTCGTTCCCTCTCGTTTATCGGGGAACGTCGATCGCCGCCGCGAGCAGAAGACTGCAATTTTGAAGCGAGATTTTCCTCGCGCTGCTCTTGTCTGTCTCTCTTCATCTCTCTTTCTCTCTCTCTTTCCCATCGCCACTCGTCCGCCTCTTATCACGTTTATCATGCTTCTCGTTTCTGACACGTTTGCGCGAAAGTCATTCCCAATCGATAACGTCGTCTGGCTGCTGTGGTTTCGTAAAATGCATACGCTGAAAAGCATCTTTTCCTCTCTTTCTCTTTGTTCGCTTACGATGATGTTTTCACGGATGAATACTTGGTATCGCCAACAATCATGCTTTTCTCTCTCTTTCTCTCTGCCAGTAACATTTTCTTAGATTTGTAGTAGATTCGTATTTCGCGAATACGTCTGCTGAAGCGAACGCTATCGATCGTGCATATCATTGTAACCGATGAGCTTATTGATGAGCTTATATTGCATTTTGCGTTTTAATTTACTGCTTCGAGTATCTAGATGGGCTTTATAAATGGATCGAAGTTCTATTTCGATGAAGTAGTTGAATATATCGCTACTTATTGCATAGCTTTTTTAAATAAAATAGCAAAAATTTTTATTTTTTGCAGCAACACGTTTATTAGAATGTTTAGGACGAAACGTATATTGGCACTTCATGAATTAAATTAATTCTTAATTAGATTTATATTTAAAATTGAATTTAACAATGAGTGAGTAAAATTTATTGTTATATTCCGTTACATTTTCAATTTGCTAAGATTTAGCGTTAAATTATTGAATCAAGAGAAACTGGACAAAGAAGACTAAATCACAGTTTCAACTTCAACTATAATTCTGCATTGTTTGGTCTCTACTACCTGTAATTTAGAGATAGCGCACAGTTTCTTGGACAATCTATATATTCCAATAGTAGATCCCCAAGTGCATTGGGATTAACGTTCTAAGCACAGGGGAACGACGATGACAAGTATTTCGATTAATTCCTCGGATTTCGCGCCATAGAATTGCTAAACATTTCGCGAAACTTGAAGAAAGCGCACTCGAAAGATGTGCGTACGTTACGTTACGAGATATTTCTACTTAATGTACGGGGCATCCTTTCACGAAGGAAAGAAATAATGCTTCTCTTTCCTCTTTACGCCGCGGAGCGACGGATAATTACGACGATAATTACAATGAAAGTAGCGCTCGTCGGACAGCAAGTGTATCTTTCCGCTCTGCTCATCCTTTTTCAGACCTATCTACCTCGATTCTCTCTCTCTCTTTTTTTTTTTTTTTTGTTAATCGTTCGCACGGTATCGGTTCCCTTCTGTTTTGCTCTTTTTCTGGTTCCTTCTTCCCGTTTCTCCGTTTCATCTCGGCTAACTTTCACTCGCCTCGATCCGTCTCTCTTCAGAAAATTCTGTTTCTCCGAGAGAGTAAACGCCAGTCGATAGGCGATATCTTCTTATCTCTATGCTCTTTATTTAGAAACTTTTTTTTTTTTTATTTTCAAATTTTTTTTTTTTTTTTTTTTGTTAATCGTATTTTTGTAACTTTAATTATCACGTGTTTCTCCTCGCAATTCCGGGCTACTGGGATTTTCTCGACAAACGGATATGTATATATATGTACCGTCGGTCATTTACTGGCGAGCCCATTTACCGGTTGGCGTACTAAACGTAGTTATTCACGATAGTAGAGGCGCAACGAGCCCGTTCAATCTCTATTGGGAATTTGGTACGGCCAGCTAATTTCAGAGTCTGTTATCGACGTCGTAGGATTTTCGACTCCCATTTATTTCCGACTTTTAGCTCGTCGTGCTGTTCTTCTCCGCTGAGCGGCCCGCAGCCATAAAACGCCGAGATGCAGATAAGATATTTATTAGACCGTATCAAAAAATATAAAAAATATGGAGGTATATATATAACCAGAAAATGCTTGTTGAACGATCGATTTATTCGCGTATTGAAGAAAGATCCTTATTGCGTTGAGAGATTCGAGGCAGGCGAGATTTCACTAGTTCTTCCGCTGCGGATCTTCTTTCATAAGCCTTTCATGCTCGATCATTCCGTCGCTTCATCTCATTCGATAATGAAACTGGCCAAATTGTCGTCTATCAGATGACGCAAAGCGAGAGAAACACGACTGCTTTTCATATTTAATGCGCTGAAATTGATTTCAATCCTGTTTAATCTTAGGCGCCGAAGTTTAATCCCGTTTATTTTAAGCGTTGAAGTCGAATACAATTTTATTTAAGTTTTACATTATTGAGGAAAAAGGAAAGTTTTATATATATATTCTCAGCTATTTCTAATATAAATTTTTCATTATCGTTATTAGTTTTATTTTTATAATTATAAAAAGAAAATTGTTTAAAAGAGATAATATAATTACAAAATAATCTCTTTATATTGTGTGATATAGCAGTATTAAAAGAATATATTTAAAAAAAATTAACAAAACTATGGAAACGAGGAGATTAATTTGGAAAGATGTAAAACTTCAAAGAGATACATAAAATTAACAGAACAGCATTGTTTTTTTATTTTTATTATAAACAATATTTTGAGATTGTTAGAATTAGCATCATGAATTGAAACTGACACTTTAAAATTATAGGATGTTATAGGATGATTTATTTATTAAGGCATATATATAATTTTTCTCGATATCAGAAAGAGACTACGTACTTATGCAAATCGAACACTTAAGAAGAAATATTTCCAGTGAAGTCATATGATTCAATTAAAAATGGAAGTAATTGGATTACTTTACCAATGTTGTTTGCCATCTTCAACGAGCGGCATTTAACTTCTTTTCTCCGGCGATAACTCTCAACCCGTTTTAAGCATCCAATTATCGTTTATTGCGCTTACGGGTCGTATATTCTTCTCTCGCCCCCGATTATTCATTTTCCCGTTGATTTTTTGAATCGGATTTCCATTAAAAATTGTCTCTCTTCCCTTATTGCTACAAAGTCCCTTTGCTTTTGAACTTCTTACTTCATGATTATTTTAATCCCTTTTCACGATCTCTTTCTTCTGTTCTTCTTATAATTATCCGTAGAAAAAATCTTTTTCTGTAGATTTACTCCATTTTTAGAGCTCGTTTATTAAACAGAATATTTTTTTCTACATGACACGATTATTTTTATATTTTAAAACAATACAATTAATTTGATACAATTACATTTAATACAAATACATTTGATACAATTACAATTAATTTAATATATATTGTATATTTTATATCATTGCTATATAATTTTTGCAAATATACATAATTTATTCTCCTAAACGGGAGCTGTTAATTTATGCGCGATAAGCAAATCAAGGATTAGACGCGCGCGTTGAAGGAATATCTTTTCGTTTGAAAGACTCGCCGTTTTAAGCCGTTCAACGGAACAGTCCCTCGCGTGGAAAGTAGATGGCAGATTATATTTGCCAGCGTCTTCACGCAAACGTGCTCCTTTTGCGGGAACGACTCTCTTTCAGCTCCGTACACTCCGTAATAGTAACATTTGCCGCAATAACAAACAGAGTAATAGCACCATAAACCTCGCTCGGAACACCCCTCCGCGCCTTTCCCCAAAATATAAAAATATGAAACGTCTTTGTTAGAGAGCTTTCACCGAGATCTCCTGCGTTCATGTTCTCCTTTGCCTCCTCCTCCCTTCCCGCATTACTGGTTGTCTTCTTCTGGCGCTCTCGGCCATTCCAACTTCTCTTTTTCCGCTCCTTCGTCCTGCTCGGTCGTATCATTCTTCTGTCCCGTTCGCTCCTTTTATTCTCTCATCTTCTCTTCCTCTGGCGGTTTCTCTCACCCCTTTCTTTCTCTCTCTCTCTCTCTCTCTTTCTCTTTCCTCGTCATCTCTCCACACTGAAATTTTTATGGCGTGTCCAATTTCCGACGTGGCTAATAGGCATTAAAGCTGACGGACTGACGTCCTGCTCTCTGTTTAAAGCATCGAACGGAACAAAAAACGCAAACGAAAATGGGGATCCATGGAAAGAGCGAAATCGCGTGTGGGAGATGAAAAAAATTTTATTCTCGTAATATCTAAAATACCGTAATTCCATATTTCTTGAGAAGGAGTTATACTATTGTAAGAATTCATATCTATTTATTTTTACAGCGTGAATAATTTGCTTTTTCTTTAAAGATATAATATTTTATGCGAATTTAATAGAGTTGAAGTTATAAGATGTAATGAGATTGATTATAGATGGAATATTTAACAGTCTTATATAAGTTCTGTTGTAATACTATATACATCAATTGAGACTTGAAAAAGTTAATATATTCTTCTATTTCATATTTCTATTTATTCCTATTTATAAGTATAAAATCGGTAAAGAGATACTTTGTTCTGTTAAATATTATACATTAAAAAAATATATAATATGAAGTGTGATTGTTTTTAAACTTGTGATAGTTTGTTTTTGAGGAATATCCATTCTTCTCTCGCGACTTTAAAAAAGTATATGTTCGTTTGGATACGGCTCATAATTTGTGCTTTTATTTTAATCGCGGCCCGTGAATTCGCCAATTCGACGCGTTTGTACGGCGCAAAGTGGATCCATTAGATACCAACAATCCCATAAATTTCTACTTTGCGCGTCCGGGTGAAGTTTTTGAATCGACGGCGACGAGAAACGATTGATCGTCGGCGCCACGGCGGGGATCGATGACATGCACCAAGTAAAAAGACCACTAGTCGCATTTATTCCCGGCACTTCGCGCTTTTGGCTCCGGCCGATGAGAAGGAGAGAGAGAGAGAGAGAGAGAGAGAGAGAGAGAAAGAGCAAATCCGGGGAAAATAATTAATTAAAAGTCGGCGCACGCTTAATGGGTTACAGATTAATGCTCGATGTTGCGCGGCACTGTTTACTCTACAGCGGTCGAAGTAATAAATCAGTGTCTTATCGGCAAAGGGAGAGCTTTCGTGGCCAACGTTAAGAATACTCATTTCCAAGACGGCGCTCTAGTTTGAACGTCGATCGCGGGTGATCGATCCTTGTCATCCTACGACGTGAAAAAATTTGGCGGTGAATCCGCGATCGCATGACGTGAACAGTTTTGGCGAGAATTCAACGATCGCGTAACGAAAACGAGGACAGTATCGCAATTCGGCGAGAAGTGAACATTCGTAATGAAATTTACCTTCGTTCCAATCTAATTTCCAATGATATATACGCGAGCTGAAAGTTCGTTACATATTTCGAGCGCGATTTATTTAGCGATGACATTTATTAGATTTATCATTCGCTATCATCCGTTTCATTAATTTTTTTTTTTTTTTCGATAATAGTAGTTATCTGATTTTAGAAGAACGACGGTGTAACGTGGCGCGATTTTATGGTATCGACAATTCCAGAAGTTTACAAAGGCTTAGAAATTGTTGGTGAGATGTTTCTCAAGTTTGGACGACTTCTATCGCGAATATGTATCGACAGAACCGCGACGCGCGTGACTATCGAAGCGTTCGCCATCGATGACGTATTTTTATAGCGGCGATGACTTACGCTACTACCCTGCCATTCCCATTCCCGATTCTTATTTCACCGCCGGGCGCGGACGCGAACGCAGACGGCGGAAGTTTCCGTTTCGCGTTGGGAGAGGGAGAGGGAGGGGGTCTGTAAGTTGCCGACGATTCCATACATTTCACCCGGCGCGCGCCTCGCAATGCGAATAAACAAGTTTCCGAGCCTGTAAGTCAAACGTCCAAACACGTCGTTGCAGTTTCGTGCCGCCTCGTCGGAGCGGAAGTTACTCGAATATCGCGGAGGGAGTTTAACTCGGTAGACGTCGGATGATAAGGGCGACGTGGGAAGTGCGGCGGAGAAAGGGGGGAGAGGACAGTGGGGACCGAGAGGCGCCCCTTCCCTCCCTCCCTCCTTCCCGGACATCGATTTTCCGCTATTACATTTCCGTTTCGCGGCGCCTCGAAATGCCATCGGAGCGACAGATATCGTGATCAACTCTCCGCCGTTTATATATGTAGGACACAAACTGCGGGATAATTTTCGCAGGCTTGTTTCGTAATAACTCGCGTACCCACGGTTAAATCGAATAATTCCCGCGACTCCTTATCCGCGTACCCTGGGCTAATGCGAAATTTCCCTAATAGTAACGCCGCTTTCTTAATTACCGTAGCACGCGCGCGCTCGCTCGCTCGTATATGCCGTTAATAATCGTGCACTTCGTCAATTTTCCGGGTACCGTGTCGTCGGCGCGATTTCGCCGCGCGATTACCGAGCAGTTAATCCTTAACTCATTTAGATCCTTGGCGCGTCTTCCGTGTCTCGATGGCACGGATTTGGATGTTTAACTGCTATATATACGAAAGTTATCACAGGATAATTTAGTGACACTTTATAAAAATTCGATATTTTGTTAACTTGGCCATTTTTGTGAAAATTCCAAAATGCCAATAATTATCATGGATTGGATGCTTTTTATTATTATGATGACATGAGAAAATAGATAAGATTGAATGCAATGTTAGAGAGAATGCTAAAAGCGATTCTCTTATGAAAAAGTTGTCATATACATACTTATCATATAGAAGAACTTTATATCAGATTATTTTTCCTAAATACTTAGATTTTTTTTAATACAATAAAAAGAGAGCAGTTTACTTTTATGAGTATTAAGTGAATATATTTTTTGTTTTATGGATCTTTACACATTCTTTTGTATATATAAAATTATAAAATAAAGATTAATATACTTTTTTCAGTTTGTGGAACATTAAAATACTAACCAATTACAATTCAAAATTTTTAATTTTATATTAATATGTGTGTGTCGAGATATTCCTAAATTATCTTAATTATTAAAAGGGTTTAAATTTTTTGCGTTATTTTATAAATTTGTTTAAAGGCATAATTAATTTCCTAAGAATTGAAAATGGGAAATATATATACAAATTACATCACTTTGTGATGTCCAAGAATTTTAACATCTTTTGCTATTTACATTTATTTAAGTGTTGGCATCTTTGACATGTATATGTTTTCGCAACTATCCTACCGGGCGTCAAAGAGCAAAGAGATACCTTCGTAAATTTATAATTGGAGGAACGCAAGTATCGAGAATCAATTCAGTAACACGCCCCAAGGTTTTAATTGACGTTCTTCTCGATATTTTGCTCCCTCGCGGGACTGCACCTTTATTTCCCTGGAAATATTCAGTAATAAGAAAATACCGCGTCCATGTATATATCGCGAGCACGAACACACCTCGTCGCAATAAATCACGATTCACCGAGAGATATCGAGCGCGCATATTTGCTGCAAGCTCCTCCGGCCTTATCGAGGGACAGCGACTACGTAACTACACGCATCGCATTCAAGGTGTGTCCCCCCTTCTTATCGTTGCCTCTCTTGAGACCTCCGAGGGAGCGTTTTATCAATTTTTTTCCCCCCTCCTCTTTTTCATGCCTCCTCCTCGCGTTGCTCTCAACCCTGCCTACCCTCGACGCATCAGGACCACCACATAGCGCGAGTTTTCGTGACAAGAGGACGGTCTAGACATTGATTGAAAGCCTCTGCCTAAAGCGCTTGCCCTCTCCCTCACTCTCTTCCTCGTCTCTTCCCAACCCCCTCTCCAACCATCTCTCCTCCTTTCGTGCGTCAATCGCGGCTTGATTAAATTTACGGCTGATAAAAAGAGCCGTATGTAGCCGCTACGTTGATGGAGAAAAGGCTACGGCTCGTAAAGCACACACGAACGCTTTTGTCTTCGGGGGTTGCGCTTCATCGTCGTCCATCCGATCTCCATCCCTCCTTCGTCGCGATCCCCCTCGTCGTGGCATCGCTCTCAAATTAAGGACCGCGCCGAAGTCTTAACTCACGTACGGCACGACGTCGTATGGCGGATGGTTCTCTTCGGTTCGTTCGCTCGCTACTCCTCTCGTTTCTCCTACCTCTCCCTTGGCCATTTCATTCTATTTTCCCTTGTAGCTACCTGCTGGTACTCTCGGATACCGCGATTGCGACATCCGCGAATACAAGAGAGAAAGAGAGAGAGGGTATGTCGTAAAAGTGGTTGTTGCTCGGTGAGCCGTATGCTCGTTCATGTGTTATCGCGCACACGCATATGACTCTCTTTCCCGTTTGTTCTTCTACCTCTTCTTACCTTTACTCCCTTTGCGCTTGTGTCGAAATTTCTCTCTTCCTTTTCGCTCGTGTTCGTTCGCAATGCGATGTGTCGTGAAGCGACGCGTTACTTTTTACTTTCCTCGCGGCTGTAAAAGCGGTTAATAGCCCCGGCTGGATTTTCGGACGATACTAAAGGAAAGGCGGAACGTGCAGACGACGCTATCGATAAGCGCATCGAGGATCCCGGCACACACAGCCCGGCAGTAATCTTCCTCTTAACGGAACTCGCGATGGAATTTCCCAGATTGCTTCTGATACGCTCATCACAAGAATGGACTGTAACGTTTAGTTGATAGAGCAGAGGAGAGAAAAACTCTCTCTTTTGAAATACTGATTCAATTTACAGCAATAATTTTGATAGCGTATATTAATTACGAAATATGAAGACGTATGCTGTCCTTCTATTAATATCGAAAATATAGTTATCGTAAAAAATGATTTTTAATTAAACTTTGATAAGGAAAGATTGTCTCATTTCGAGCTCAAATTCAACGTCGAATGGGGGGGCAGTAAACTATAAATATTATCTCTAAACATTACTTTATGCATTCTATTTCCGTCTAATTAATCATTCTTTATCCTCTTAAAAGAACGGAAATCACAGGAATTTTCTATTATCCGGTGGTAGTGACATCTCATACAGAGATATCACTGTTGTGGGATGCGCTTTACGCGGGCAGGACGTTCGACGCGATACACCGATACCAGTATTCCCGCATGTCGATTGCGTACAATCCGTATGCACCAGCTGCATCTGCAATTACAATTGGGCGCAGTTCTCGAATCCATTAGTCACCTTGCAACGGGCACGGATCGGTTTCGGAGCGTTCCGTGAAAGAGCACGAAGTGGCAGTATTGGAGCGAGGCGATCGGTACGCTAATGACTGGGATTACTTTTTGAGAGATATTGCATCTTCTCTCCCTTTTTTTCCCCTTTTCTTTCTCTTTCGTTTTCTTCGCTCTGCATATATTTCTGTTTCTTTTCCGTCTTGATACCTCGCGCGCCGCTTCGACGAATATCGATGAGCCAGTGCGAGTACTGTTCATTCGCGCGTTGCTCTTCCCCCTTCGCTTTCGTCTGAGATTCGTGGGAGTCATGTCACGCTGCACCGACCGGATTTAGATAAGGAAGGAAAGGATGTTGAGAGCATCGTGGATATACAGAGAAGCGACGCTGCGTGAAAAAAATACGGCGATAAATTTTT
>NW_021848490.1:2683381-2685323 GCF_003651465.1 Formica exsecta | reverse complement strand
ATTGCTTTCATAATTCATAATTTAATCATGAGTGATTCAACGAGAGGGAAGAGAAAATATTGTTTACTGGGATGAAAAATATGTATATATATAAGTCGCGTGAATACTCGAGTGAATCGAATTAACAAGTGACAGATTGAATTTCAAGCAATGCGTTCCGAAAGCTCCCATCGTGTTTATTCTTTTTATTCGCAACGACAACAATAGTGATGATGACGAATATACATAAAATATAATTTGGTTGCGACTATTGGTTGATCGAGTGATATCTAATATCCAATGAGGCAATATAATTTAATATCGTCATTTAATATCGTTGATCACCGTCATTGACACAACGCTAGGAAGTAAAATAATTAAATCCACAATTCGTGTGCGATATTACAATTATTATCCCGTTAAATATCCCTTTTGTCGTGGGCATTTGTTGTAGTTATCTAGGACGGACGAACGGTCTGATTCGCGTCGCATTATTTGAAATTAATTAACAGGCTTATCACGGACGCTCGCGATTATTTATACAGTCTTGAAAGAACGTGATATATGATATATTCGGCCAACAATCGCGTTGCGAATTTTCAGCCTCGATCTAATTTTTGCGCTGATTTTGACGAACGATACATGACAAAATCATGTCGTCCAGAAGATTTGCGTCAAATATATTATAATTCTCATCTGTTGTTATGCAGATTTTTTTTTTTTTTTTTTTTTTTTGCAATTTATATGATGAACTTCCTTTAATTACGGATTTATTTTTCATATTGTGTACATAAAAAATTTATGTGTTTGTTTGCGATTTGTACATATTTTTGATACCAATTTACTATTTTTTATATCGTTACTTTAGCGCCGAAATTACGGGAGTGTGTAATCGTGTGTTAGCAAGGACACAAAGTAAATACAAAAAAAATAATTAAACATAATTTTATTGAATTTGGAAAGATATTCGAAATGAGAAAATTAAAATGGTTTTTAATGGACATCATTTTTTTACCGATCAGCAAGATTTCAATAAATTTTTTACTTGTTTACTCGATCTGTTTTTATTAATTAATATATCTTTCATAATTGGCGTATTGTATATCCACTCATGTTCGGAGAAACGAGGTTATCGCGAATGCAAATACAAATATCGACTTTAATTAATTTACGAATAGGTTAATAATTAATTTATTTGTATTATACTACACTTAAAAACACAAAGCTATTGAACACGCGCGTTTTCTATTCAAAATGTTTTTTAATAGCAGATAATTGTAATATAAAAATATATATTTTTTCTCGCTTTATATCTGTTGAATATTATTTGTAATTTTTTTTACTACTTTTTCTTTTTTTCTCGCATATATATTATTTTTACAACATGCACAGAAAATAATCGCAAAGAATTTACAAGTCTTTATTTTTTATAAATAATAGTGTTAACGGAGTCTGAGCTCTACCGGACGTGACTGTGCAGGCACAAGCTCGGTAGAAATCTTCTTATTCGCCGCCAAGATATATCTCGCTCTACTTTGCATTTTCCATCATGCGCCATTTTGGAGCCGTCGGTTCCCCGTGTCCTTTTACATGCGCTCCTTCCCTTCGGACCTTCTCGGGCACAATCTTTACTCCTTGCGAATTCATGTTGGTAAGATTTTTGCATATAACTCAATCTTGTTTACCCGTACAAAACGATAGTCTTCAGATTTAGCGTAAAAAAAAGCCATTCAATATTATAATATAATTAGAGTGTGAACTGCATTAAAGATAGATTCTCGGCTTATCTTTTAATCAAGATAAGCTTGTGTTGAAAGAATATTTCGTGGCAAGCACGTTCAGGAAGATTGCAAACCGATCGTATTTGGCGTACGAGTCTTCCGGCGATAGTGACCAATGGATCAAATCCGGAGGCAGCGCCTTATTATCGCGGGTTCGCGGTAATTCAGCCGAAATCCCGCCG
>NW_021848490.1:2649388-2682270 GCF_003651465.1 Formica exsecta | reverse complement strand
TTTTTTTTTTTTTTTTTAAGCTGTACACCATGCAATTTATATGATGAACTTCCTTTAATTACGGATTTATTTTTCATATTGTGTACATAAAAAATTTATGTGTTTGTTTGCGATTTGTACATATTTTTGATACCAATTTACTATTTTTTATATCGTTACTTTAGCGCCGAAATTACGGGAGTGTGTAATCGTGTGTTAGCAAGGACACAAAGTAAATACAAAAAAAATAATTAAACATAATTTTATTGAATTTGGAAAGATATTCGAAATGAGAAAATTAAAATGGTTTTTAATGGACATCATTTTTTTACCGATCAGCAAGATTTCAATAAATTTTTTACTTGTTTACTCGATCTGTTTTTATTAATTAATATATCTTTCATAATTGGCGTATTGTATATCCACTCATGTTCGGAGAAACGAGGTTATCGCGAATGCAAATACAAATATCGACTTTAATTAATTTACGAATAGGTTAATAATTAATTTATTTGTATTATACTACACTTAAAAACACAAAGCTATTGAACACGCGCGTTTTCTATTCAAAATGTTTTTTAATAGCAGATAATTGTAATATAAAAATATATATTTTTTCTCGCTTTATATCTGTTGAATATTATTTGTAATTTTTTTTACTACTTTTTCTTTTTTTCTCGCATATATATTATTTTTACAACATGCACAGAAAATAATCGCAAAGAATTTACAAGTCTTTATTTTTTATAAATAATAGTGTTAACGGAGTCTGAGCTCTACCGGACGTGACTGTGCAGGCACAAGCTCGGTAGAAATCTTCTTATTCGCCGCCAAGATATATCTCGCTCTACTTTGCATTTTCCATCATGCGCCATTTTGGAGCCGTCGGTTCCCCGTGTCCTTTTACATGCGCTCCTTCCCTTCGGACCTTCTCGGGCACAATCTTTACTCCTTGCGAATTCATGTTGGTAAGATTTTTGCATATAACTCAATCTTGTTTACCCGTACAAAACGATAGTCTTCAGATTTAGCGTAAAAAAAAGCCATTCAATATTATAATATAATTAGAGTGTGAACTGCATTAAAGATAGATTCTCGGCTTATCTTTTAATCAAGATAAGCTTGTGTTGAAAGAATATTTCGTGGCAAGCACGTTCAGGAAGATTGCAAACCGATCGTATTTGGCGTACGAGTCTTCCGGCGATAGTGACCAATGGATCAAATCCGGAGGCAGCGCCTTATTATCGCGGGTTCGCGGTAATTCAGCCGAAATCCCGCCGCCGCTCGTTCCGGATCGGCGATCGGAAGTAAATCAGCGAGCGGGTAGTAATAGAAGTTGCGATTAGTCGAGCGAACGTGACGCACGAGCGTGACCTCGGTAGGCGAGAGCCAGCCTTCCTTTTCTTTGCGCGCAATACTGCCTCATTCTACTTTGCATTTCCCATCATGCGGCTCTTTTGGTCCGCTCGTTTCTCCTTGCACACCCTCCTCGTTCCCCTTTCGCGTTCTCTTCCTCGAGAGGTGCTCTTTCTTCGAGCCGACATTCCTCCTCCTCTCTCACACATTCTCTCGATCCTTTCCTTTTTCTCGCTCGGCATCTCCTTCCTCCGGCCTCCCCTCTTTCTCTCCTTTCCATCACCCCGTTCTCTTTTCCCATTCTCCCCACTACCCCTCTCTATCAATTTATTTTTCTCTCTTCGGAGCAGTGGACCGCGTAACGAGCAACGTAAATCAATCGGCTGGCATTGTGGCTTCGTTCCTTCGACAGTGGTTCTCGATCTTTGCATCGAAACGACATGTGAAACTTGTTTTATTGAGCTGAAATTGCTTCTGCTTTCGGATACTTTCTCGTATATTTAAATTTTTTCAAATTTGATGGCTGGTTGTCTTGAAAATTAATGTAATTATAAGATTATATACTATTGTGCAAAGTTATTTTAATCTTCAAAGTAGCACGCTAAAAGAAGCGATTAAATATGTATATTGATACATTTATAATATATTTATCATACAAATGATAATGGAAATTATAATAATTAGCTCACTTTCAACAGATTTATACTTTATTAAATATATCTGTCATTATATTTTTATATTAAATTAAATATATAATAAAGTGTAATTAATTAAGTATGTTCTCTCTCAACGAATGTTGCAATCGTTTGATGCAATATTAGAATCCTTGCTCATTTAATATTTCATTATTGATTACAGAAATATACGTAATGATTGTACATCTACTTTGTGGACATCAAAGATAGTTTGGATTTCGTGAGACGAAATCTTTTAGATAGATTCGGTAATCTTAGATGATGAAAGTTCTATTCTTCATTATTTTGGAGTTGTCATTTTTTTACATTACATTTTTAATTTTAATAGCAGCTAATAATATTAGATGCAATAATTACGGTAAAGCAAATCTCAAAGAGACATAAATATCGTAGGTTTACGGATGACCAACCAAGTACTTTTTTTCAAAAGCTGCCTCGTCTCTATAAAATATCGAATAAAATTTTGACTCCGCGTACACATGTCGATTCGTTTTTCGATTTTTAGAGGTCGGTAACCTGTGCTGGAACATTGTCCAATTTGCAAATCGGACGATCGCGCGAGACTAGGAGTGAAAAAAAGGTGAAATGGATGGGAGAAAAAAGAATGAGATGAGGACGATCGTTGGCTGCGATCTCGCGGAGGGTGAGAGGTATCTTCGACCAGAGACGTGCAAAGTTGAGGATCGTTTTGCTCCGACTTTCTACTACGTGCCGAACGCTTTAAGGAGTCTGTCTACTTTCAGAGACGAGAGCTTCGACGGCTTCTCGCGGAAATCGAATATTTTCAACGGCATTTTCCTTTGCCTCTCTGCTGCGCGGCCGCGCGAGAAAAAAAAGAGGAGGAGCGAGGTATCACTTCTGTCCCGTGTGACAGAAGTTTCGTCACGACTTTTCTCGTCGCTTGTTTCCGCTTGCCGAACAATCTTTTCTTCGTGCACGATGCATGGCGTCCGTTATCTCAATGCGTTACTTTGGCGAAATAATTTTTTTTTGTTCGTATTCAGTATGTTTTGAAGCGTTATTAGTTAAATTATTTAGTTGTATCTTTTGTTAGTTTTACTTGTACATACACTGAGCCTATATTTCTATTTAATTACGGTTTAATTATGGTCCCGATCAAAATACCTTTTATGAATGCGTTTTACCGTTGCGGTTGTTAGCAAAGCACAATAAAGGGTCGTCGCGCCGTAAAGTTCCGATCTTAAGAAATATTTGACACGAGCTATAAAGTGCTTAATGCGGTCTCTCGGGGAAGGGAATATGCCGAAGGATGAAATACGAAATTACAAGCGCTTTATGTGAACGTTATTTAATGGCATATTTCGTAGACGGGTATGAGAGAACGCATCGAAGAACAAAAAGCGAGGGACGTTTCTTAATATAGTAGCTAGTATAGGATGAAATAACATATTTGCATAGTGAACGCAGTTATGATTATAAACCAGTTTAATTTTCATGAATCTTTAATGACTAGAGAATGATTTGTGCTGTTGATAATTCAGTGAGCTTAATTTCCATTTAATTTCAAGTAAACGAAATTTTAAAGTAAAGATTGATTGTTATATCAAAGTAAATGATAAGGAAAAACGACAAATTTTCTTTTCGCTCCGGAAAAATCAACTTTACAAATCCAAAAAAATTTGTGAATGGTAAAGTATGCGATCAATCTGGAATGCTCGTTGGATATATCGATAAACTTTCTGACACATAAATAAATTTGGCCGCATAAATTTATGTTGCTTTACAACACCGATTTATCGCAGTCTGGATGAAACGAAGTTAAAAGAAGTATAACTATCATCCACTCGACTGTTTTTCTTATGCCGCAACGCGCTCCGTTAATTCAGCGAAATTATGCGATAGCGCTTCGACGGAAATAAATAATTTATATCACGCGCCGCACATTTGACTCCGGTTATAAACTGGTTAAGGCGCGCCTGTGGAGAACGTGCCGAAGAAAGAAATACGAAATTAAAAGCGCTTTATGTGAGCGCGGCTTTAATACCGTGCCTTGCGGTCCATAGCGAGGGAGTGCAAAGACGCGCGAGAGCGGGAAGAGAGGCTGTGAGGGCGAAGATAAAGAGGACCAGCCTGAAGGAGAGGAAAGAAGAGAGTAGAGACGAGGCTGGTTTATGTAAGGTTCATGGGGCTGGACCTCGTTTCGGCTTGACTCGAGTGTGCGTCCGGCCTCGACGTCTTTTTTCCCTTCCTTTCTCCCCTCCTCTTCCTTCGTCTTCTTTTTTTCTCCGCCTCCTTGCCCCTCGACTTCCTTCTTGCCCATCATCTCGCCCATCATCGTGCCCAGTTCACTTTCGTTAGCTCGGCCGCTTAATGCGATTTTAGAACCTTGCAGCGATTTTCGTCAAAGAGCGACAAAGAGACGCCGTCGCGATTTGTCCGGTGATTTTTCGATGCAAAATTTTGCTCGTTTTTCAACTTTAGATTGACTCACCGAGATTTAACGGAACATGTGATTGAAATTTATAAGGATTTCTTTGACTTCACTCGTGATATTTCTTTCTTTCGATCTTAAAATAAAGTATAAAGATATATTTTTGGAATTTAAAATAAAGTTTTAACTTATAAACAATCGAAATTTGTAGAGTCACAATTGTCGAAAATTGTCGCGTCATTATTGAGAGAAATGACATTTATGATGATTCGGTAGGGATTTTGAGAGCTTGCCAAATCGCGGACGAATGGACTTTCGACGGTCCGCTCGATCGAATGTCTCGTCGAGACGGAATATTGATATCGGTGATTTGATTCGGCTCGCGCGGTGCAAGGTAAATTCGTCAAATCCACGATTTGGCGACGATAAATCCGCCGGATTCAATTATTACAGAAAAAGCACGCGCAAACATACACATCCGCACAGACACAGACGCGGGAATTTGTGCGACAATCGCGCGCGAGGTGGGTATCTTCCTCGCTGCATTCAATTATTCCGATGCGTCCGGCCGACTAAACCGATTACTCGTTTCGCTCGTAAAACGAAACTACGAATGACGACTGCACTTAATAGCAACATTACCGTCTCGTTAGATTGCGAACGAGAGTAACCGATCGACTTCGAGTGCTACCGTTTCTTTTCGAGCGCTACCGTTTGTCCGGCAACTATCGTAAAGCCTATTTTATACGGCTTATCCTTGACGATCTCGCGTGAAGCGAATACATTAGACGAGAAACCTTTTTTTTTTAAACAGATCATCACGAGAGTGAACTGTTATATTGTATACTTATAACCGTTATTTACAAATATTCACGATTTTTAATTTTTATTTATCTTATAAGAAAAAATATTAACTTGTAAAACTCACTTTAAGCTTTTTGGAAAATCATCTCTTTGTATTTAATTAATACAAACACATCCTTTTTATGCAAATCTTTATTTTTTACAGTTTAAATAGGAGCAATCTTTTGATTGGATACTTAAAAATTCAAAAATAACTAATCTAAGCATCGTCGATTAAGTTGAAAAATATGTCCATGGGAAAACGACTTTACGCTCGTAAGCCTGAGGGACAAACACTATTACGATATTCTAAAGCGGGCGAAATTGCGTCCTGGAAGCGTAATAATTTGCTCGGCCGAGCAGCCCTGAGATGGCGGAAGAGTCTAGTATACATAAAGATAGATGTACGGTAAACAGACTAAACGAACGAACAGCGAATACGAGCCATACAATTACTTGGATTAAGTTTTATCGTTCAGTTTTTATTCCTTGATATATTAAATGTTCCAATTAACATTTTTAATTGTTTTCTATTTAAGAGCAATATATATGTGCGTATGCGGGTGTGTATGAATGCACTGAATGCACATATGAATGCGTTTAAAAACATTCGTCGTTCGCTCATGCATTCTTGACTTTAAGGCAGGCGATGTTTGTCTTCGAGACGATAAGAAAATATTAACGGGGACACGAGGTTATTTCGTGTGATAGGATGGCGGAAGGCGGAGGTGTTAAATAGGCCGCGTTAGCCGCCATTACTTGCAATTCTCTATCATTAAGCATCCCTACCGTTCGCCACCCTTATTCCCCTTCCTACAATTTGTTCCGCGCATCCCTAAGCTCCTTCTGGTCTTTGCGTCCTCGTCGTTCTTCTTCTCCTCCATCTCTCCTATTTGTCCCTCGACATCCTCTGTCCTTCTCCTGTTTCTCTTTCCGTCACGGCCCCGCCCTTATTATTTCTCCTTTTGCTTTCGAACCGGTGCCGCCGGATTTGCCCTTGAGGCTCCATACTCTATAATTCTCGCATCCTTCTCCGAATTTGTTAAAGGGGAAATTTACATGGTTCACTCTATCTCGATGATCATCTCGAGTAAATCGTCCGAAGCGAAGTGGATTGTATACATATAATATTTCCACGGAAAAGTGATCGCATTCTCTATTTCCCTATGATTCATATTAAATGATTTATCGAAGCGAAACGTCTATTGCATCATACCTGGTAATCCTAGTATATATCAAGAAATATTCCAGATTTAAGAAATCAAGTATCACTCCGGAAAAAAATATATCATATAGTACTGGTTTTTTTTTTTTTTTTAATAACGCGGTAAAAAATGAATCTTGTCTATTCAGTTGTTGGATTCTGTTCAGTTTATTTCGACTGGTACCTTCATGCATGTGTCATAGTCGTCGAGAAAGAACCGTGTAACTTCAACTTGAAGCGGCAAACAGGGAAATAGCTTCTGCTTATATTTACCGAGACATTCTTATGGATTACTATGCCATTTTTCCATTTCGCATATCTTTTCTCGCGCGTATTTGTTTCTTTCCGCGCACTGCCTTGTCCCTCTTTTTTTCAGTCCCTTTTCTCTCTATTCTATATATCGCCGTTCGTCCTTTATCACGCGCCCTCGCTACCGGAACAAATAGGAATTTCAGCGGGCGGTGACGGGCCAGTAAAGCGCAACAAGTTGAGCTCCAGGCTGTATCGCAAAAAAATATTTGGGAATTAAGGGGAGAGGAAGGAGGGCGCGAATCTTATATTTATCTCAGAGATAAAGTGGATCCTGCCGTGCGAATTTTGAGGAGAGAATAATATACATCACATCGGGAGTCTAATTTTCGCAGCTTTGCGTCGCGCTGAATCCGAGACGACGAGATGGAAAATAAATATTATATTTACGTAATACCCCTAGATGTAATTGCATTTAACGATTTTCGATAATGAGAGATTCTTTAATAATTTTTGGGAGTACTTTGTTTACTTTTTAATGAAGACTTATTGGTGGAGAGCTAATAATTAGGCTATCTAAAGTCTTTTTAAAGTAAATAATTAACCAAAGGATATAAAATCTAATTTTTTAATTAATTTTAAAATAATATTATTTTTCAATTAATTTCAATTATTTCAATGTGAAATAAGACTTAGTAAGAAGATATTTAATGTGGAGAATTAAAAGCTTATATAGCAAATAAATACATCATCTTTTTGTCTCGGAAAATGAAGGAATTGATTAGAAAATTAAAAAGAAAAACAACAAAGATTCTTCTCATTCATCGCATGTTAATTATTATTCATCGGGTCCATTTTCTAATAAGTATTACTTGTCGAGCGCATTGAGATCTAATTTTTCTTCCTGGAGACGAACGGGGACAGCTCGACGACTATAAATCCGCCGTACGACACTCGCGTGATGACAGTCGGATGCCAACTTGACGTGGGTCTCGCAATTACACACGATTTGTGTGTGAGCGTGCGGCGCGTTAAAGAACCATGAAAAACGAGTGACCCTTTTTTTTTTTTGTTTTTTTTTTCCCCATTGGCATTCCCTTTTTTTATGTCGTCGCTGGATTATCCTCGCGACCCATCCGAACCTTTCCCTCCTTCGATGCTGAACGACGAGCCACCGAGCCGCGAAAGTATCTCGTCGCGTTGAAACGACTTGCGAGACGTCGCCGAGCGCTCGTAAAAACGCACGATACGCACTCGACTATACGTCTGGGGATGCTTACGATATGTAGTATCAAAGTATCTGAGGCACTGTCAAAATAATGCTGTCATGTGTTTTGGATATTGATTATTTTTTGACATCGATATATATTTATATATATATCGTTGATTTTATATATAATAATTTTAAGGGGCAATTCTTTTAGAGGTCTTGTTTAGATTACTTATACATGTGTTTGAATATTTATACTATAAAATTATACAGATAAATTATGTTTTTGAAATATATGATACATCTTACGAAACATATAAAATATATCCCATACTTATACATGCTTATATGCTGATCAGTTTTTGATTAATCTTTAGCGAGAATTTTCAGTTCTTGATTTATAACTTTAAATATTTCGAATTGAAATTAACTTGGAATTAAGTAAAGAATGCATTCTCTTCTGCAACGCTTCTTGTTTTTAATCGTTCGTAATTCAGGAATTACAGACATTTTTGTCGTCGAAAATTCTACCTTGAATTGTTTAACACACCCGTCCGTGGATGAAGGATGTAGCGCAGTAATAGAAACGGGATATTCCGTGCAGAAATTCCTCTTGGGACACGCTGTATTACAGCTCTCGAAACGGTCGGCTATATGTGTAACATCAGCGCATTCCGGCCATTAATTTGTCGTGTTTTGTCACTGCCTCGTACCGCGCCCGGGAGTCGCATCTCCGCCGGTTCTTCCGTCGCTCTGAAGCGACGCGGCGCCGAGTTTTCGAAGTGGATAATTACGTGCCGTGCCGTGCTGTGTGTGCGCGGCTGGCTCACCCTCCGTTCGTCGCGCGCGAAAACGCGCCACTTGGTTCCGTTCCAGTAAGCGACTCTCTTCTTATTACCGGGAGGAACTTGAGCCGCGCCAAAAAGTCCGACTGTACATTTCCCTCCGCGGAAATAAATTATGTCGCGCACGGCTACGTCGCGTCGTGCTGGAACGCGAAACGCCGGATATAATCGCGTTAGCAAAAATGCTCCCCGTCTGTCTCCCCGACCGAACTTTACTTCGATAATCAAAGTTGTTGCTTGATTAGGCAACGAGGAATGAAATCGTTAATCAATCGGACGATGCTTCGTCGTCGGGTCGAATTATTTTTACGAGACAGGTCTCATTTAAATGCGTTTAACATCGCGCAAAAGTGGCCGGCTGGCGTGTCAGCCTCGACAATGGGGCAGTTTAAAAAAGCTTCTTTTTCGATTTTACGCGAAATTACGTTTTATAATAGCGTGTCGCGAATGAGGTGTAAAAATTCATGGTTGCACTCCGAGATTCAGCGGGAATATTTGCGTAATTTACTCGACATTGTGCTCGTTTGTCGCCGCGCTGATAATTCATAATGTCAAATGAAATTCGCTTTGTGCGAAAATTTAGTCCGAGTCTCGTCCGAGCCAGTGAAAGTACTGTCGCGTTTAATTCCATCAGCGATATTAAATCGACATTAAATTTATCGTCGCCGAAATTGCGATGATTATAAGGATGCATCGTAAAAAAAGAATAGAAAAAAAAGAGGAACTACACGTTGCTACGTGAAAGATTTCGATAAAAGATTCGATGCTTATCTCGGTAATTCGGCGCGTAGTTTATAATTTATAACTTATAACTACGCGTCGTTAAGCCGGCACACATTCACGTTTGACCATCGTGATATTACACGGGCATGGATGGCGGTCCGTATGGGTTCCCTTTTGTGAGAACTAAAACCTGTTCACCCACCGAACCCTGGGCTTCTCGAAGTCGTCGAAGTTCCGTGCGCGATCGTCTTCTTTGTTCGAGCCCGGCATTCGCGATGCATACCGGGTGACCCAATTAATATTGGATGAATGGTGAACTGACGACCGTCTTGTCGTGATAAACGGCGGTTAATTAGAATTATATACCTCGTATGAAGGCTAATTATCAGTATATCGTCGAGAGTAGAAAAATGTCATCGATCACATGCGGCGCGATTGTAAAAATGCTGAGATTGCGTTGCCTTTTATATTGCTCGATGAGACGCGAATCATGTAATTCGCTGGAAGAGACACTTAAGATCGGCATCTTTTTATTTAAAGGCGAGCGTCTTGCGACTGCAATTTTCAAAACGCGATAAGAAAGGATTATTTCTTTATCGATATATTTGAGAATCGATAGAAAAACCATATTTCAAGAAAATTTATAATTGATATATAAATATATAATTAATCAAAAGTTCAATATTTTAAATGAAAGAGCACGTCTCATGACACATGACTACTGAACGCAACGTTATAAAATGCATATAAGAAATATGTATATGTGATTTGTAAAAAGATCCGATCTAACCCAACACATTTGTCGTTCGTTCGGTCAGTTATCATGACCGATAGCGAGTCTGTCGTCATAACGTGAAAAATGTTTATCGAAATACCCTCTAAACACACGTCGGTGCGATAACATCACGACGCATAATCTACTCGCAGATAGATCGGCTTCGTTCCGGTCGATCGATACACTGTTACGACTCTCGCGCTTGTTGATCGCAAAGCCGGTATGCATGAAGACATTTGTTCCAAGTACATGTGACTCGCCGTTGCGCGCGGGGAATCGAAATGTGTACGGTGAGACGCACAGATGCTCGCGATACGACATGTTTCTCGATTAGATCCGTCGAGACGAGCTCTTTCCATATACACGCGCATTTACTTTGAAGCTCAATAAAACAAAATCGAATGTAATAAAATATAAGGAGGAATTCGTAGAATATTTTTATAATATTGAAATATATAATATAATTATATGCATATATATCATATATCTTGCTTAAATACATTCGCGAATAATAAATACATTATGCATAATAATGTGTATGTGAAGCAATCTACATAATGACATTCACATAATTTATTCACACTTTTTAAATTAAAAAGCTATGCTTCTTTAGAGAAGATATTGACTACTGTATCGATAAACTTTCAACATTGACCGAGTACAAGTATTGACGCTCTGTTAAATCGGATCTCTGCATTTTCGGGAACGCGCTGACATCGGTGCGAGGGGACCATCTACCCCGTGTGCACACGCGAATGTGCGTGTAGAGGAGATACGTGTACGCGCGAGGGCGCGAACCTGTGTACGAGGAACCAACACCGCGGGCGCTCCGCGCGCCGGAACACAATATTGCGGATCAATAAACCTCAATAAAGTCAATTTCTGTCGCGGGGCATCTGAATACGGGAATTTTGTATTCCGCCGGCTAGGCAGGGCCCGGCCGGGCGGCGCGTTCGCGCCCCGAATACAGATTAAGTATATATTTTATATCGCAACTCGCGCGCGCGCTCCTCGCGCCGCGCCAGCGCTGACTCGCGCGTCTCTCGTTTTCCGCGCGCGTATCTCATCCCCGAAGAAAGCGACAAAATAAGAAGGGTGCACCTAAATAAGTAAAGCTTGTTTCCAAATCCATTTTTTTTTTTTTCGAAAAGACACGCATAGATGGTAGTGCATATTATTGACATATTGTATCTTACATGCCAATTATATAATTTTTTAACGATACTGAGCATCTTTAGATTAGTACCTTGATTATACCGTTTTAGTCATCATCTACATGCTCTGCGCAGTCTTAATATTTATTCAGCGAAGTCCGTTTTAAATATTTTTCATATTGATATATTTTTTTTAATAATTTTTTAATCTTCTTTCTCACGCACGTTAAAGCACGATGTTGATTAAAGCGAAGTTATACAGAATGGGATCAAAATCAAAATATACGATAGAATTTGTTGTATAAGAATAACTCTGATATTAATACTGTGATAAAATATTTTAAAATTAAACATTTTGAGATATAATTATCGTGAAACCAATCAGCTCCCTAAGACAATCTGTATACAAAATTTTCTGCCATGAAAAACAATATTGAGAAGCGTAATATTTTTTGGATTTCACATTATGCTAATTTAACTGCGCTCTAACTAATGTAACGCCAAGTTATCAATTAGATGAATTAGATTAGTAATTATTAGCACGTTCTTTATAAAATAATTTATACTATATACTACTATGAGATACTTCCTGTTCTTTTTTCAGAATGAAATACATATATAAATCAATCTAATAAGCAAATCAAATTAATATACGCAATTAATAACAATTAATATACGAATAATAAATTACCCAGCTCCTAGGCTTGTTTCTCCTCCTAGGTTATCAGGATTCATTGACTCACACTTTGCACGACACTCCCGAATTTTGCGAGTGCGATGCAATATGCCATTTCACGCAAGAATCTCACTTTGAATTGACGAAATAACTTTGAGCAAGGGTTAAGCCGAAAGAAGATGGAATCGATGGATGGGATTGACGTCCCGACTCTTGCCTTAGAACATATATTTCGTTCTCAGAGTGACTCGAATTCGCTTAAAAACGATTTGTTTTATTATTATAATGAATTGTAAACGCGACGAGGGAGAAGGGTACCCATTATCTAGATAATCTAGGAAATGGGAATCAATCAATTCATGTCGCGCGAAAAATCGTGCTAATTTCTAGCCAATTCGTCAAGGCGAAACATATATGTTTTCATAGTGTAGAAAAAAAGGAGGCCATGGTATTTGTAGGCTAAAATGAAACATGTATGGCGGTACCTTGGTGTATGATATATAGGACAAGAGACGCGGGACGACAATCTCACCTGCCCTTATCAGGCAATCGACCAAGCTTTAATCCGCCCTTATCGGACGATCGAACTTCAATCGATTTGAGCCGAATCGCTTATCAGAGCAGAACATCCATTGAACATTGTCTAGCAATGTTCAATGAGATTTCTAATTCGACATCGGATATACGATCCTCGATAATAATTATAAATGCGAAATCGGGATATCGTGGAAAAACGTGACATACAATTCACAGTACATTAAAAACCGACAATGCAATATGTGTCTTGAGTGTATTTAGCTTTTCCTTCAGGATAAACCTTCAAGTCTAACATTTATTTTTAAAGGGTATAATTTATCTTAGTTTAATCAAGAAAGGAAAGTATTTGTGCAAATCAATTAAAATTATCATTTTATATCAAATTTTTATGATCCAAGAGAAATAAAATTATGTATCCTTAATGAATTGAGAATTTTTCTTTTGATTTTGATAAATCAATATAATGAAATTATATTTAAAAAAAAATTATTACTTATTACTTTCTCTCATTTTCATAAAATCTCGCAAATATTTCTCGGGCAAAAAATTTAAAAGTTTAAAAGGAAAGATCGTTAGGCGCATCTACGAATTGTGCGAATTTGCTGTTTACTAGAATATTCTTTACAGGTTTACGCTTATCTGCGTTGTATTTCGTTAGAGAATTGTACATTGTGAATTCAGTACATTTTGCGCAAACTAGTTTTACGGGTACTCGCGCGCGGCTCCTCAAAATGCACGTTGCGCCCCCGCCTGTCGCTCGGTAATTTGTTTCGTGGGAACGCGCGGGGCTTTGAAGGGCCCACCCTTGGCGCGCAATTTTCTCGACTCGACGTACACGGCGCGAGGAATATCAATACGCGTCGTCCTCCCGCGCGCGCGTAAAAGAGAGAGAAAGACGCGCGTCCCACAATTCTGCCAAGTTCCGTTAATAAACACGACGTGTCGTCGTAAGACGTAGAGTTCAGTTTCGTATACGAAACGAGAGACGTAGTTTTGAGACGAAGTTTCTTTCGTGCAGTTCCGAGAGACACGCAACTGCACACACACTCGGCCTCGCATCTTTGGCAATTGTTGGGCACGCAGCTGCAACTGCGGCAACGTTATCAAGTGTAACACAGAAACTGCAATTGCGCGTGCAGTAATGGTTGCAACAATCGATCGCGCGGAAATAGAGCCCTTCTCTCTTATTCGTGCGGTGCTCGCGCGCACGCAAGGATATTTTGATAATTTTCGGTTTAATCCGTGTCCTATTTAATCCTAACGTGTGTTTTAGAATTTAATTTACGTCATTTTCATTCGGAAATTTCTATTCCGAGTATATCTCTAAAAAATACAATATTTCGTTCATCATGGAACTTGCGTCGATTTTTCGAAGCATTTAATTTTGTAACATTCGAGTAAAATTTTTCCTTTTTTTCCATAAAATTATATTGACTTTTCCTGGAATATATTTCGGCTATTTCGGGGAATATTCCGTTCAAAACTGAAATTCTCTTTTTTGTGTTCTGGAGCGAAAACATCATCGAAATTTTTGCTCGACGAAAATGTCTCGTTTCATTATCGGAGACCGTTAATGGAGAGGACGCTTAAAGATTCACGTATCTACGTGTATACGAATAGAATGAAAATACGACGTCTGACAGGTCAGCGTCCTTCGCGCTTTTATAATTGAAATGTCCGGCTAAGATTTGTCCTTATTTCTTTCGCGGAACTTATTGTGCCGCGAAGGAGAGAAGGCCGCGTCTTACATTTTTCTTCTCGCACGCGGATTAAATCCAGGTCACTGGTCATATTTCACTTCTTATATGCCCGTGTACTCAAATTACAGGGAAACAATATTCTTCCGTTGCATCATGACGTGCGACGCCTGTTGTATATACGCGTTTTAACATACCATCCGCGCGACGATGCTAGCGATATTATTACGCTAAGTAACGCGGAATTATGCAATGGTGCAATGTAATAGGAATTACATTACAACTTTAGCGTAAGCTTGAATTATGAACGTGTGAATTATGACACTGCAGCGCGGCAACATTCGATTAATTTGGTCTGTTACGTGAGTATAATAGTTATTTGCTTACGAGAGGAGTTCTTCTATTTGAAGATGAGATTTTCGAGAGCCGTTAATAGTGAGGAATGGCGTTTTACATTTATGCAAATATTTTAGTTATATAACTGTCCTTTTGTCAAATCAGTCTTTTATAAAGTCTACGTTTTATTTATTTATTTTTTTTTTTTAGTAAATAATTTATAAAGATTTGACGCTTTGTAACGGATTAAGTCCTCTCTTATAAAGGAACAGATTTTATAAAAAGAGAGTCTGCAATTTATTAAAATTCTGTTTTAATATTTAAACGTAAGAAGAATTTTGTTCCATTTAATCTATAACATTAAAATAATTTTATTTAAACTTTGCCGAGAGAAGCTGTTGGTATTGGAGAAATAGCTACAGCCTCGGCAAATTGATTGTGTGATAGAACCAAGTTTTCAAGTTTTTGTCGTATCCAAATGAAAGTTCTCTTCCCTTGTTAGATCGGCCCTCGTCGAAACTTCGCGGATTGTTTAAGAACAAGCCCATTGAGCCGCGCGAATTTGATATGTGCGTCGAGCGAACGAAACGGCAAATGGTCCAGAAAAAAAGGAAATGGTTAGGGAAAAATCTTGCCGAAGGATGTCGATGGGAAGAAGGAGCGAAATGGAGAGATAGGTAGAGTGAGAAAGAGCGAGACGGAGGGGAAAGAAGGCAGCGCGCGGATGGAATGAGCTTCCATCGAGCCAAGAATATTACCGTGAATATTGCGTGATCGTGTGGAGACACACGCGTGTCTATACGGCAGCACCAACACGGCCTCCGGAGAGTCGAGCCGGCTCACTCGTAATGTTTTTCGAGGGTGGCCCCGAAATACTCGGCTGACGGCCGTAAAACTACACGGCAAAACACTTACAAACTATTGGCCGTCGGGGCATTAAATTCGGCTCACGTGCGATATAATCCGTTCCCCTTTCCTTCCCCTCTTAGCCCCCCGCCACCGCTCTTTCGCGTATATACGAGCCATAGCAAATAACTATTCGCGCCCGCGTGTATTCCGATGCGCGTCGGCCAGAAAATGTGCCAATGTGACGCACGTTGCGTGAATTGAGATCGCGAAACAGACATGTTCGCCGGTTGTTACTGACGAGGGAACGACAACATTTCTCTCGGCTTAATGTGAGGGAAAAGGCATCAACGATATTTTGATATTCCGGCAAGATTTCTGTATTTCCAGAAGAAGAAATGGATATTATATTACATTAAATTTTAAGCCATGTGTGTGTGAGAATATAATCGGTTCTTTAAAAAGGTACAAGGAAAAATTGAAGAGATGTTACATGTACTGTGGAAAAACCAAATGGTATACAAATATAAAGGTTGATGTAATTTTCCGGAAATATATTTCGATTATGTTATGCAAAGTAATATGCTTTAACACGTGGAGCTTCTCTTTTGATGAGATATCTGCGTGGATTAACGTTGGATTCTTATACAAATTTTTTTGATACAAACTACAACCTGATTTTTTTGCTATTTATGCTACATTAGCATATTTTCTCGGTTGGAAAAATTTATTTGAAGAACCTTTTACGAAAAAAAAGAAAAAGAAAAAAATGTTTCACCTAAACTATTTTTTCTATGATGCTTATGAGGTCGCGCGTGTTTAGCGGACACGACGCGACGTGATTTCGTTCTGCGCGCGACCGCTCGAAATATTTCGATATTGCTCTTTCCGGAATTTGCTAGAGCGTTTAATATTTATAACATTGTTACGTCATTTGCGCATGCATAAAACTGGATAATGTAACGCGTTTTTATCGTCATTTATCCGCTCGCGTTTGCGGGCAACGAAATTTCGGTCATTACATTTCGGGCGATACATAATTTCTCCTAATTTGCCGAGCGCGAAGCGTGAAAAGTCGCGTGTGAATAGATCTGAATTAGAATCCGTAATTAGTCCGGATATTCTGCGGGATATAATCGGAGGAAAATTTTACAGCTTTTGTCCGGGGACCTCGCAGAATTTTTTATCCACGCTGTTTGACATACGAAACATAGCAAAGTACATTTGCCGGCTTAATTTAAATCGGACACTATCGAATGCGACGCGCGCTGCGCGTTGATTTTAATTAAAATTACTAACTCCCGCGCTACACATACTAACTGCATAATTATTTGACAATTTGCAACGTGGATGTCGACGCGCCCGGTAAGTTTTATATATTCGCGATTGCGATAACACACGCGCATGCCGTCATACAATATAAATGCGGAAAAAGCAGCAACATCGAACGAACGTTAATACGACCCAGATATACGCGACGTAAATTAATTTATGTGACAAACTGTTATCGCGAAGTTAGTCAATCGCATACTAGAATAGTCACAGGACTTGAGTAGAAACGATCTTTTCACATTTCGTTCGTCGAGCGTCATTGTTCGCACGTGTCTGTATGACCAATTAGGGATACTAATAACGACTAAAACAAATTACGAGCTTATTAATACAAGATCACCTTATGCATATGAGATTGTGCAGCGTAAATGCCCGATCTATTTCGCTAAGTTGAAAGAAGAGAGAGTAAAAAATGATATTGTATTAAATATAATTTTTCTATCACACATATAATATATTGGATTTTTGTAATTGGCTAATGTCTTTCCTGGATTTCTTTCTTCGGGAATAATGAATTAAAATAATGAGTTGACATTGCTAATATATATGTTCGATTGCATGTCATTAATTGAGAAATTTCTCGCTTCCTCGCACGCTGGATAATACACAATGATCTTTTTCCTTTTTTATTTCAGCGCAAAGTCATCCTTGCTAATGCAACCTTGCCCCATCTCACGACCCCACGATAACGGAGAGTTGTCCCGCGCAAACTTTTATAAACTTGTTTAGGCAGTCAACTCTCGCGACTACAAAATCTCGCTTCCGCTTAAGTTCTAAAAATTCAGTCGGGATTACACTGATCCATGAAATATTTACGCGCTTTGCAGCCTCGTGCGAGATTACGTGTGACCCGGGCGAATGATCTTGGACGGAAGTTTCTCCTTTTATGAGAAAAACGGCGTTCTCCGCCAAGTTTCGTCGTAAAAGTGCGAGAACAGCGCGAAAATCGTATCGCAACGCGAAACCCCGTGAATTTTACATATTCCATGCGAATGATTCACTATTTCGGATGGCTCAGCAAATCACGGTGTCTCTCTTTTTCTCATCCTTCTTCTCCTCCTGCTCTTTTCCCTCCCTCTCTTTCTTCCTTGCTTATGCTCGCGAGCGCGCACAGTCAGCAGCACACGCGTCGTGCGCGCCGTATTATCTATATAGGGTGGCCACTACAAACGGTGTGGGGTCGGAACAGAGACAGCTAATTATTTAGACACGCTTGGATGCCGTCCCATCGATCACTCCCCCACAGGCTCTCTCGTCTTTTGCTCACTCCAACTTCCGCTTCTATCGGGTCAGTCGCGTACACACGTTCACACACGTGTGCATACATACACCGCACCCTGGGGTTGAACTATAGAGTCGGTTGCTGATGTCGACGAGCACGTAAACATATGCATTTCGCTTGCATCACGAAGGAAAACAGTAACCGACATTTTTATGAAAGTCGGCAACCATTTATTTTCCTAGATAGCCGCCCGCTTGTTGTTTGGTATTCTCTTTATTAAATTATCGTTCCGCTTTGTATACCTGCCGTTTATGACGAGATGATGAAAAATAATAATCTAAGAGATACTGGAAGACGTAACTTCTGCTATTATGTATTTTCTGCTTGTGAAATATAAAATTCACAATGATGCGAGGAAAAAAATATTTTTGTCATCATTTTTTTTAATAATTTCTTTTTACATATTATATATATCCTTTATATTAATTATAATAGCCTTTCAAGTGTGCTCGCTTATTCAAGTTTAGGGGTAAGCAATGAACCTCGAAGTATCAGCTATCGTTAAACATGCTGACGCAGTTTGAAAGCCGCAACTCCGAAGACGGAACGAATTTTCTACCGGCGGCGTTATTCATCAAACTGTGGTATACGCCTTTTTCGAGACACTTTATGCATGTGTGTGCGAGAAACGTACACACAAAATACACACACGTGTCGGAACATACAGCACAGGAAGACGGTCGCTTAGGTGGTTTCGCGTGTTCGTAGCGTAACCGAAGGCTCGCGCTCCGTGAAATTAAAATCAACCACCTTTAACGGTGCAATCTCTATTCTCCGAAGGCTTTTCTCGTCGCCTTTTTTTCTCGGGGACGTAACCAAGGGGTCGTGAGAGACAATGGATTAACGTGGTCTTCTTAGAAACGCATGATATTACTCGCGTAATTAAAAACATTTCTACCATAGCGAGTTTTCTATCGCGCCACAAAATGCGATGTGTTAATCGCCGATCTTATTCTCCATTTTTTTTTTCTTCGCGCGACGTGTTTAAGAGCGTAGCTTACAAGTGAAAAACCTTGATAAATTGCATGTACATGTATGCGAATGGACAAAACAATTACATTTATTATTACGTTAAAAGCAATGGATAATTTGCTTTTTAGAATCAAAGATAATTATTTAAATTATATAAATTAATAAATAATTTATTTTTAATATATTGATATGATTGTATGTATAATATAAAAATTGAATAATAAGAATTTATTTTTAATGTTCCAACTTTTATTTTTTAGAAATACAATAAATTTATAATTTTAATAATAAAAACGCAAAAATTAATGACAAAACTATAGTTTGCATATTTAATAAATATATTAAAGTTTCACGATATTAAGATATTAAAGTCAGTATAGATTAAAAGATTTCAACGTGATATTATAAATCAAAAATCGATATACATATATATAAAGTAGTTTTGAAACAATGCAGGATATCTCGATTTTATATTAAAGAATTGTATGTAGCTTTTTATTTATTTCTATATTTGATAATATATTTCAAGATTTATATTTACAAAAAATATATTATTTCAACATTTAGATCTTTCTTAATGTAATAACAAGAGAATTTTTAATTTTATGGATAGCAAGTAAATTTATTTTTGAGTCTTTATGTGTTGTGTTATGATTCTTATTCTTTTAAATAAATAAAGTATAACAATTAAAATATATATCTCTATTTTAGTTTGCGAAATATTAAAATGCTAAGCTTTAAAAGGCTAACCATTAAATTTAGAATTATTATTTTTATCAAGAATTGATTATTTTTATATTATTTTTATGTTTTTATGTATCCCTAAATTACCTTAACCCGCGAGCGTTATATTTTATGGGTCGTAGGTGCGATCAGCGTTGACGTAACGACGCTTTAAGACGTGTACGTAAACGTCTCCTTATCGAACACCCGCAGCAGGCACCGTTTGGATTCGCGCCCGCGGTGGTTACCGCTGGCTTTTTCCTCGATTGCGTGGAGACCAAGAGAGTGCGCCGGGTCGTTTTCTCCTCGTCTCTCGTTTTCGCGATTTTATATCGACGTGACATTATTTATTTTGTATGCGCAACGTGAGCCGCGAAATGTCCGTCGCACGTGAGGCACCGGACTGACCGCGGATTACACGACGATATCCGGCGCGATCGCGTTTCGACGATAGCTCAACGGAAACGGGGCTGTACTTACGATCGGGTTCTACGTTTACACATGCTCGTGCGCGCGGATCTTCGGACGGAATTACAGGCTCTTGTGTCTCGCTCCGAGGGAATTGTTTTTATAAATTACATACGTGTTATACGCTTCGTTTAATATAAGTATCGAAAAGACGGCCAAGGTCGATAACGTGTCATATATAATTAAATTTCCATATAAACTTAATGTGGTACGTTTGTGCCTGTTAATTAAATAAAGTATAATTAAAATTGAATTAAAGAATAAAATTTTATTACAAAGTTTAATTAATGATCTCCAATTCTAAATTGAATAATAAAAGGCGCGTTTAAAAGTTTTGAAGTATGAATCTTTGATTCCGCATTCATAAAAATGCATTTCCGAATTTTGATGCGAATATTATGGATCATCCTGTATCACCTGCACAGATTTTACGCACACTCATAAAATTGTATTCGTTCTTCTCTTTTTCTTTCTCTTTATTTCTCTCGATTTATTCGACCGATTTTATCATTAATTTTTTTCTGGACATGCTTAATAAAAAGCTAAAACAAAATTTACATGTTGACGTTTTTATCATAATAATTAATGATGATCGTTCGCAGTATGCAAAAATTAACGCGTATCCTTACACGGCACTCCCAAATTTCGTACACTAATATCCTGTTTTGCACACGAGAATAACACTTTGAATCAACGAGTTGGAATGGCAACGATAACTTTGAATAAGCTCGAAGCGGAAGAAGGCGGAATCGATCGATGGCATCGACATGAATGGAGTTCGTCTCGACTCTCGTCTACGAGCGTATTCGCATCTCAAGGTGACTCGAACTTGTTAGCCACGATTTGTTACGATATTAGCGGCAGATAGACGCAACGAGAGAGAACCTATTTCCGATGCTAACAATCTAGACAATCTAGGAAATGAGAGGTCAAGCTCTTGTCGCACGCGAAAATCGGGCTAAGCTGTTCTAGTCAAGTCGTCAACGCGATACATATATAGGGGTAAATTCACAAACTACACCACCGGCAACATGATATGGCTGGTAGATGGAACAAGAGAAGGGATCCAAACGACGATGATCTCAACTACCTTCATCGGGCAATCGACCGGACTTTAACCGATTCGGGCCGAACCGCTTGTCGGAGCAAAGCGTGCTCTCATTGAGCGTTGCTTAGCAACGTCTCAATGAGATATTCGATTCCATCGACATCCGAAATGCGATCGTCGGCGACAATCACGTATATGAAGGAGGATATGAAATGATTCTTAAAAGAATCGGTAAATCTAACATTAGCGCGATATTTTGCACGGCACTTTCGAAAATTAATTAAAACGTAACGAACCATCGGCGAGAATTATTTGAGTACTTAGCTTTCTCTTCAGGATAAACCTTGCGGGTACTTGAGCCCTCTCATCAAGGTCAAGATGCACTCATTGAAAGGGTTTCTTTAACTTTTCTGCTGACGATGCAAGTATACTTTAAAAAACGATAATTGAGCATTAGTCTATTTGCCTCGCGAAAAAAAGTTTTATATATATATAAATGTTGAATATATGTTTCGTTCAATGCATCATAATTTAGATTTATTACGGTTCTCTGTAAAGAAACTGACATGAATAAATTGCTCGATAAATAACTGTCGTCTTGAGACGTGTACAAATTTTTAATCGTGGAATTAATTCATCGTATACGAGCTGATAATCACTAATTGTGTGTGGGTGTTCGTAGAGATGATCGCGTTGCAAGAAATGGATTGTGTCACTACTTTGTTGGCTCGAGTTTCGCCTCGCGACTACTATAACATGTGACGTAGACAAATGCTAAGGTAGTATATCAGTTGATTTGTTGTCATCTCGAATTATTACTTTATGCTAAATAGTTAACATTTTACGAAATAATTTCATGTTAAATATTTTGTTTCTCTCTGATTGATTTCGATTGATTTATTATTAAACGAATCGGTACATAACAGCTTTTCATTACCTAAATTATTCGATTCGATGATTCGTATATTATCCCACACTCTATATATCAATCATTTTCCGTTACTTAAATTATTCGATCTGGATTCGTCTGTTACGTCGCTCTTTTAATCCGGAAATGATAATAATAATAAATTATATATTATCGAGAAAAATTTAAAGCGCGATGCGAGATGTATTTGAATCAACAAGCATTATTAATGATTTGATATCCGTCTGTATAAATATCTCGACACAATAAAGTAAAAATCCTGTAGCGATAATATCTATCTTTATGCAATTTTATAATGCATTATATTTAAATGCTTTGTTAATATTTTGTAAGAATAAGTATGTCATAATATAAGCATTTTATAAATATTATAAAGAAAAGTATAATTTCTCTAATTGTATCTTTTATAGTTGCAAAACTATCTCTTGATCCGCAAACTGTCGCCTTCATGTCGACTAAGTAAGCATAAGATCGCGGTGTTGTATCAACATTCTCGACGCGTGAAGTAATTGCTTTCTCTCGTAAACGCAATTATTTTACGCTGTTTATAACGCCCGACCACGAACAGATGACATCACGTCGAGTTTACTTTACACGCGCCAAATCTGGACGACGAGAATATGCCAGCGGGCGTACGAAGTTTGTCAACGTTTGCTCTGTCTCGCTGCTATCATAATTTCTCCGGTGGAATTCAATCTGGTTTTCCGAGATGATCAAGAGATGATATTGATACAGTTGCGACAATTTTAATTAATTTATTATTTTTATTTGCGCCTCTTCTTTCATGGGAATGTAAATCATTGTAATTTCTAAACTATACTCTCATTTAGAGTTTAGTTTCTGAAACCGTATTTTGGAAGATTAAAATGCACGTGAATCGGAAAATGTGATTGAATTTTGGTAGACGTTAGTTTCTATTCTTAATCTTATTCTAACCTGTCGCTTCGACACTCGATCGTTTTTATCACCTGTTCTAATGTAATATGTCAAAATCACTCGTAAATTCGTTGCGAGAGACCATCGATGAGCGGTCGAAGCACCGAGACGCTGGCATCCTTCGTACCACGTGTTGCGAAAAAATCCAATAGCCGTAGAAATTGGCACGGGAAAGCTGCGGCGTTCAGCATGAAAAAGTCGTGCCAGGAAAGTGTAAGAAATTTCGGTCTTCGTGATCCTCGTCGTCGTCGTCTTCGTCTTCGTCGTCGGGATGTGCCAGTGAATTCTCTGTCTCCCTGACGGCGGTTCCACAATTCACGACTCGCACTGGCAGCGCCATCGCTTCTACGACACGCTCATAAATAACCTCGGAGCGTACATTATTTCACTTCAGCCACGTTCTGAGTTTTGACTTCTGACAGTGAAATACGGAATGTCAGATGGACTGTCGGCCGTTGGCGCGATCGGGTGTAGATAGGTGGATCCTCATACGCTTACGTCATCGCTTATATCATTTACATCACGCAATCGTCAATGTTTGGATATATGATCCAAGATTGCGTATTTAATTTTCGGAAAATCGTGCGCTAGAAATTTTTAATGAAATAAATCAATAATTTTCCTCTCTGCATCTCTTTATTGATGAATTTAATATAAGAATATTTTTAATATAAGAGAATATTATTATATATAGTTTCTGAGAAAAGCAGTGAATGTGCATTTTTGATGTCAATGTATACAGTTTATATTGCCAAAGAATTGTAATAAAATACGCTGCCGTATCTCGGAAAATGATTGGAAAGTTTGAGCGCATACGAATCCTCTGAACGCAAAAATTTATATTTTCGAACTTTAATACTTCGATATATGTATTAAGAGTTTCAGTTCAATTTTAAAAAGAAAATGCCCCGGCACGTTTATTTAGAAATATCCTATGCACGATACTGTGGGAGACACACATGGTCAACGAATGGCTTAGCTCGCGACTTTCGAACGTAACAGGCGCGCACGGATTTCCGTATATTCCTGTAATATTGTCCCGGGACACGGAGCGCGCACAATATTTCCACTGCATCGCGGAAGAAAATATATGAAAGTTCGAGAGACGAGTTTGGAATTCAGTTATCTGCGAGGTGTCGTCCCGCGAGGGTGGATCCGCTGAGGGCCAGTTGTTTCGTATCGAAGTAGTCTAAATCAAAAAGAATATTTGCATCGATAAAACTTCGCGGCAGAATTCAGTTTTCTTTGACGCGATCTCTCCTGAGAGTTTTTTTTTCGCGCTTGTCGGCTCTCGCTCGGAAATTCTTAGCCGTATATTCATATATTACGGTCAGAATATTTTTCGGCGCGCGTTTTGCCATCGAAAGAGTATAGAATTGAGGATCGGAAAATTTGCATCGCGAAATAAGTTCGCGACAAGCTGGATTCTCCAATTTTCAGCTGAATTTTAACATTCCATTTTTGAAAATCTCCGGATGAGTTGTCAATTTGTCCGTACTTCAACGGAATTCTTGCAGAGCTATGAGAAAATCGATTCCATCAATTATTTGTTGGTTAACTATTATATTTTGTGCATTTCATTGAAAATAAACTCCTTAAAATTCCATAAAATTTAATGTGAATTAAACTCGGTAAAATTCAATATGAGTAGTATAGTATAATTGTTGTTATGTGTGTGTCATTTTTTATGGGATTATTTTTCATATGAACATAATCTTCTTCTATAAAAATTAATGCTATAAAACAAGATGCAATTTATATATAAATGAATATAAAGTAAGATAAATTGATTTAAATTTTAGTAAACATATTTCTCTTATCTTTTGTTATAGTCATTTATTATATAGCATGTTGAAATTTTGCCATCAGACTGAAATCTATTATTAAAAACAGATTGATTATATTTTCAGTTAAAGATTAAGAGATCAGCGCGAGTGAGCGGTTTACTCAATATGCTGAGATAGGTCAATTCAATTCGGCTAATATAGTTTCCAATACTTTAAGGCGATTTGAAGATCAACGTCACATATAACTCGTAACTGCATCCAAATTGTAAAGGTCAAAAGAAAATATTTCGTTGAAAAAATTCAATAATATAATCTGTTGAAATATACGATATAAAAATAATGAAAATTATCATTATTATTCGTGCAATTTGCATTCTTAAATGTTATTGGTGCAAAATTGTACGAACGTTTTTGCAGTCTTGTCAAACGCATTGAAGATTTTATTTAATTTTATATTACGAAAAAGTAATACAATATAGCATAAAAAGAAAAAAATCTTGTGTAATGATTTGTAAAATGACACTCTCGATAAAAACGTTGTAGCGGCCGCAAAAACTAAAATCTTCGTTTCAAAAAAAAGTTTTGTAGTATAGATTTTCGATTATACCTATAAGATAAGCTTTATGTTTGCTATATAGTCGAAGGGCACAGTTCAAAGGTTCTCGCAACTATGAAAGGGTAATCGTTCTAGAAGCATAGGTGAAGAGCGCGAGGAGAGGACGTGGAGTGTCGGTGGGCTAGGTTAACGACTTCCTGATGAGGCAATGTAGACCGCAACTTCTTCGTAATGGACTCCCGTGTCCCCCAATATCGTCCTTAAAGTGGCTCCGCAAAACCGTCGTACCCCCTCGACAAAGCGTTTTACGAAAGGTCGTCCCGACTATCAGAGATATCGGCACAATTTGTAGCTCCTGATGTCGCTCGCGTTCTACTGATGGTCTCGGCATTTCCGGTGTTACTTGAGTCCGACATACTGTCCGGCTATTTGATCCATTCACATAGTATATCATGAATGGCAATCTCGGATAGTTCTTCATAGGATTATATGAATAAAAGCGACGACTCAACTTGTGCTAAATGATTTTTGATAAATTGAAAGCTTTGCACATTTCGAATTTCTCATCAAGAAGAGATCTAAAGTGTGTCGAAAAATTTTCATTTTTTTTAATGAATCACTTAATTTTTTAAATTGAGACTACTAGATCGCATAAATAGATTGCAAGTATCGGAATCACTAGCAATTGAATTTCATACATTATTGCGTTCCTGTATATATTTATCTATCTGTAATATTTTTAATGACAACTATGTTGTCGCGATGAAGTGTTCGAGAGAGGAAACGTTTGAACTTTGAAACGTTTGCCGCAATATCTAAAGGAAACGTTAGACTAGTTCCATCTCGACGATTCGGGGCCAGAATTGATATACAAGCAGTTAGCTTGTGTACACAGACGGCCGGAAGGAACCAACTAACTTTATTTCATCGACAAGAGAGAGAAAGGCATGATCAAATACGTTCGAACTTTCATTCCGTAAATAAACGCTTAAAGTCTGGTGTCGATTCAGCGTAGCGGGGCTTTTGCCTCTTTGAAATGGAATATTTTACAAGTCCGCCTCTCGTTAAATTTCTTCGATTCGGCTGGACTGCAAGAATATAAATACGCGTTCGCAACTTTCCGGCGCACCGCGCAAGTGCTCATGCATTTTATACGTTCGCCAATATAATCCCGATCTTAAGCGCGCCGTCTGACATTGCGCAATTAATTACATCGCCGCACAAAGCGCGCTCGCGGGAGTCTATAACGATTCTCAAATATAGTCAGTAATTCTCAAATACTTTCTTCACACTGTAATTTTTTGTCATCAGAAACCCCAGGGTACAATTGAATACTTGAATAAAGTCATGGCGCATGTCTATTAGCTAAGTAAAATAGTTATCGAAAAAAATTATTTAAATCATTTCCTTTTTTATATGTAATAACATAATATAAAATATTTTTTAAAATTACTGATCTCTATATATTTAGATTTGTAATCTCTCTGAAGGATTTGAACAAATTTTTATAACTAGTTAAGAGGACATTATATTCGTTAATATTTTGAAGAGAAAAAGCGAAGATTTGTCTCGTGAAATATAAATACATAAATATTCTTAACCATCAATCTTTGCTATATGAAATACCAGTTATTATTGTACGCGATTTAATGCAAGGCGAATTTACATATTGCTCGTTATACCATATCGACGAATTAATCCTATTATGTAGAAGCGCAATGTGTATTAAAAATGAGAGATTAATTCATTAGATTATTAAGCATTAGCTCGTGTAGTTTATCTCACTGAAAAAATTGCAGGGAACATTTCAAACACAGTTATTACAAAATACAGAAATATTAGTGGAGTCCTATCAATGAATAATTAATGATAGGGAAATTTTCGAAAAATTTAAATGTTTTTTTATCTTTATTATACATATGTAAAGGAACAAATTTATCGCGCACATAAATATTAAAATAATAGCTTATCAAATCAAGGGACATTGATACAAATTTAAAAACTCAAGTATAATATTAAGTACACACGCTATAGCTCGATAATGGTAGAATTAAAACTTGGATGTTTTCGTGAAATTTAAAATGTGTAGAAGTGATTGATTATCCTTCTCTTTTTCTCGATTCACCGATTTGATAAAGAATGAGAGATTAACTTGATTTCGGCACACTTGAACACGTCTTGAAACAGTGAGTTGCATATATACTAGCCGGTTCGATAGAAACGCAGAACGGAAGAATTAACGAGCAACCGCGTGAATGTGTGGGAAAGAAAGAGAGAAAGAGAGTGAGACATCGGATACATCGTAGCGTGAATTATGAAACAACGTGTTTAATGACGCGGCCGGATCCGACTCGCTGTAAATTTTCCACGAGGGGTTGAAGTTTTAAACCCTCTCGGTGGTACTACCATACCATTGTCATTCCTCTCGTACGGCTCTCATTTCTGCGTCGTCGACTCGCCATCCCTTCATTGACTTTCCCCGTACGTTCCGCTCCTCCCTTCCGTCTCTCCTCCGTGTCCAGATACCAGGATACATTTTTCAGTTATTAGATACTTATTCCTAATTTTCTACACCGCTCCTTTTCCCCTATCCTTCAATGTTCTCGTTTTCTGTTGTACGGTTTTGAAATATAAATTTTACTTTTATATTCTGAGAACAATTTTATTTTTCATTAATGGGAATATTGGTGAAACAAGTTCTAATTTATCTAATACTTCTGTCGCGAGATATTCTTGTATTTTGTATTATTTTAGTTCATGATAATTTGATTTATAATCATTATACTAAAATCAAAAATGGTTAGAATTCAAGCAGAATGTTTTTTTTTTTTCTCTCTCTACAAGTGTGATATTTCAAAGAGCAATATACCGCGACGTTTACTTCTGTCTGCGAACGCGATAGAGCGAGTGATATTTAGGGTAACATGATAATGGCGATTGGGAACGGATATCGCATTACCAATGACTAAGCCGTCACTGTAGAGTTAAGTGAATTTATTCCGGCGATGTTGGGTTTAATTAACTCGAGTAAAGTCGACCCCGTTGAGTCGCAGCTATTCATTGGGAGACCCCACTTTATGCGCGACAGCTTTGCTCGGGTGTCCTTAGATTTCATAACGAACGTATTATCAGAATGCGTTGACGATGAAAGGAATGCGCGACTGTATGCGTAAAAGTTACTTACATCGAGTTATAGATACAGCCGTGATAATGAAAATTCTATTAGGCATAATTATTATTATAAATCTCTCCGTTCTTTTAATGCAATTCGTTAACCGATAACTTTACCGTGATGTTACATACTTGAAACATAAATAATGTTTAATTTTTACGATCAGTAAAAAAGCTGCAGAGAAATGGTTCTAATTATAAGAGAGAGAAACGAGGACAAGCAAATTATATTGAATAAGAGCCTTTTAAAGTAATAGAGACATCTATTTCAAGTATAAAATAGATCTGTAAAATGCAATGACCAAGTAATTGAACCAATATTGTATCACAAAAATAACACGATATAAAAAGAGGATCGCCTGTTTTTTTTTAAATGATATTCTACGAGTGCCGAAATAATATTTCGTGTTCAAAGTTAGAAACTGTATAAATTAGTTAGAAACTGTATAAATAGAATAACATTTGCAAGATTGCATAAAATAATTAATTTAATCTTTATTTATTTATTTAGAAATTTGGTATGTGCTTTAGACGATACATTATTTATATATTTTAATATATTTTTCGAAAGAATGAAATTTCCTGGAAAATTGATCGAAAACTATCTTTATCAGAAAATTTATTCCATTTACTCAAACTCCTGGCAGTTTTAACAACAAAAACTAACTGCCTTTAAATTTAATAACGGTTTGTTAGAGGATATTAGTCTAAGGAAAGGCAAGAAGAATATGTTTTTGTCCAGACGTGTACAGACGAGAGATATGTAGCGATCATGATGATGAGGCAATGCCATTTCGATTTGTTATGGACATATCCGTAGTGTGTTTTATCCCGAAACCGATAGTCCGCTCGTGAGGATTTTATACAATAGTCGGACGTCGGGGAATGCGCAAGATCACTTCATCCCTTACCCCCGTCAGATTTTTGTTCGGGCAGAAACACATTTGAAAAATGCTATGTATAAAGGAAGGAAGCGAGAAAGACAGGAAGGAAGAAAGAAAGAAAGAAAGGAAGGTAAGACAGTATAAATGAGAAAAAAGAGAAAGGGGGAAGAATCTCCCGAGTGCCGGCTGTCATACCACAGGGATGAAGAGCAGAATACGACAGACAGAGAGGGATATTATGTAGTAATATTCCACAAAGCTGTTGTTAAAGCTTCTAGAGGAAATTTCTCCGCCACACAAGCAGCAAAGAGTCGAGATATCGAGTGCGCGTCTTTTTCGGCGTCGACGCGAGAGAGTCCACTTAACATCCGATACGAGAAAACATTTCGATTAGCAGAATCGTTTTTAATATTTTTTTCGTAGATTGTATGACATAATACACGGTAGGGATTGAGATTGAACGGTGCATTGTGGAATTCAGGGCTTTTAATGAAGATAGATAGATAGACAGATGGGAGGGATGGATAGATGGATAGATTTATCTTGGGATAAATTTTTGAAAGACAGATAAATCTGGAACACAAAGAAAAAAATAATATTAAATACACAGAAAAATAAATATATGTTAAAGTAGCAGAAGAATACAATACATGCATAAGTGAAATATAGATAAATATATATAACCAGAAATTGAGAGAATAAGAAACAGATCATGAAGTATTGCCTATCTAAAGCTTTCGACGTTTTATAATTCCCGACAAAATTCAGCAGAATTTGATATATAATTTTACGTATTGCATGACGTAATGTATCTATGTGTAGTCTGACATATATTTTATATATATGTGTAATAAATATTTGATATTTTCCGCATTATACAACATATAAAGCTATAAATAAAATTTTGCTCGAATTTTTTTGTGATTTATAGATCGTCTAAAAAAAGCAGATTCAAGAACTAGTCTATTTTTGAGTAATTTATTTATGATATATGATTTTTCAATGCATAACATGATAAGATTATGAATTCATAATATTATATTAGAAAATTCTCTCGTTTATGAAGTAGTGCTTTACTTTGCAGCTGGCATTTCGTGTGCACCGAGAATTATTATGTAAAATAGCGATCGTGCCATCTAATGATAATTAGAATTTCAACCTGAACACTCGTACACACAGCGAGCTCGGCGTCTTGCCAGCGACGCAGAAAGGAATCCCGACTGTCTAGGAGCTAGGTTCTGCGAGCGTGCGTAAGCGGAATCTTGAAAATTTGCGATAACGAGCCGAGGCGGACGTGTTAATGGAATAACGTCGTATTTCGACTGACAATGTCCCGGATCGCCGTTTGAATTTTATTAAACTCGACTCGCCATATGAAGTCATTTAATATATATGCAACGATATATTTATGATTTGCGCGGTTCTCGATATATTTCACACACAAGGCGATCGAATTGCCGAACGAAAAATATGCTAATACCTGCCATTAACTTTCGATTATTAATGTATGATTAATTGAATCAAATTTAATCCCGGCACAGATGTTCCCTAAAATATCAGAAAAAAATTCTAATTTGTTTTTATAATTTTATGTGCTATCATATTATATTTATGATGGTAAATGATGAAGAATAGAATTTTCTTCCGGTATCCTATATATTTCGGCAATAATTTTAAACATCTTAAGCATTGATTTTCAGATAGATATTTGAAATAGTTTATTTCGATATAGCTTTCGAATTTCGATTCATTAGATTCTTGCAAACGGAGCGATGAAAAACATGGACCATGATGTCAACATAAACAAGAGCTTCAGTGAATTTTCCACGTCGGAAAACGCCACGCGATGATGACAGAATGAATAATGCAATGCGAGATAACGTTTTAATAACAGCAAAAAGACATGTTACTTTGCGGGTAATTACGGGTAACGTTGTTCGTCTTACTTTCGTTTACCAGGATATCTTTTTCTGGCTTTAATAGCGTATTAGCATTTACATGGGTGAGAAAACGTTGTCGACTGTTTGCACTTCGGATAGTTTGCTTCAACAATACGCTCACAACGGAGGCCTTTTCGTCGGTGTAATCGTTACGGTGATAATAACTGGCGGTAATTAGGTTAATGGAATGACACACTGCAATTTTTTTAAATTTATCCCCTCGCGTGTATGATACTAACGCGCCGTTTGGTTACGTTTTAAAACACTGCTCGGAATTGCCGTGCTACTATTTTTTTTTTTTTTTTTCAACAAGAGTTTTTCTCCCTGTCTACGTTAATATTATTTCACAGAAATAATGGCAGATTTGAATAAATTGTATTCAGCTAAATGTCGTGATATAGATAACAAATTGTATGAATAATTGTTGTCATTTTTTGCTACGCGAAATTGTTTAAATAATTCATCGCTTGCAGGAAATTGCTCCTATTTATCTCTCTTTTTCCCATTGTTCACATGTGTGACATCTTTGTTAATTTTTTATACCTGCGATTAACGTTTCGTCTCGTTGAGCTCCAGTTTTTTCTCATATTATCAAAACGTTAAAAATCTCGCGATGTTTAATGGAAAAATATTATTTAGAAGAGGAAGGCAGCAACTCTGTTTAATTATTATAATTTTTAATTGACGATTTGATGACAATGTGTAAACATAAAATTCAACATAATAGCAATCGTACACAAGTATTTTGATTTATTCGCGTATAATTTTCTGCTCACTCGAAAGTTAAGAACGGCGCGGAAATTTATCGCACAAAATCGTGGCTCTCAATTAGTCGAGAGTACTTCGAACTGCGAGTCTACGAGACCACGTTGCTCATATTGCACTTTGGTGTTCCCTGGCACATACTTTACGCGCGAGCGTACATACCGGGAGGCACGTAACTACGCGATTCAAGCGGTCTCTTTCGCTCTCTCCTTCTTCCTCTTCCTTCCTTCCGTTTCCTCCCCTCGATTCTAGCCGAGTCCTCGGCCGGCCCGAAATTAGAAAACTTTTTATGTACGCCAATTTTTAACCGGCTCCGCGCTCTTCAGCAGTAATTACTTTTTAAGCCTCTCTTTTGCATATTATCTTCGACGGCCTGCTCTTCCCCTCTACTGTTCCCACACCCCGTGACTTGCGTTGTAATTTAAAATTTGTATCATGCCAAAATCGCGCTGGCTAATATCATCTCGTTCGTTCTTGTCGCGCGTCGCGTCGCTCCATTACGCTGGCAAAACTTACAAGACTTCGCGTTTTGCCACCCCGCTTGTGTACCGTTTCCCTTTTTGCTGCCGACGC
>NW_021848490.1:2633907-2648087 GCF_003651465.1 Formica exsecta | reverse complement strand
CTCTTGTATTCATGAATTTTCGCGTTTCGGGGGCAACACGAGGGAATCAGCGTCCGCACAACGAAGCTTTCTTTCTCGGGTACATGAGCGTCGCGAGTGAGGTGTATCGTCATCCTTGATCTTCCAAGAAATAAAAATACACTTTAGAACTATGTAGTTTCTATTGCTTTTATATTATGCGGTATTAGAATTTTTTTCAAGCTATCCTGCTTTTTTTTTTGGAGCAGAGCTGTATACTAAAATTTTACTAGAAATGTAGTTACTTTTCTTTACCAAAAAGAGAAAATGCTTTTATTTTTCTTTCATTCAAAATTATTCTGAAATTCTTTTCTTTAACAGAGATAAGTTTGTGCGCTAAATTTGAAAACTTACATAGATAGCAGGAACTTATTTAAAATGGAAACACACACACACATATAAAATAGTTATCAGGATAAGAAATTTTGACATCTCTTGCAGCGGAGACGGGAGGTTCATTACGATAATACTTTTTCAAAATAAATTGCGAGGCAGGTCCCAGATAAAAATCCTGTCGACGCTCATGACCGCGCGGACTTTCCTCGATTCTTTTTTCGACGATGGATTTCACCCGCGATTACGTAATTATTCTTCGCACGACGGACATTTTGTTCGGCCGTCTCGGTGGGACGCATTTTTTTTTTTTTGTCGACAGTCCCCGCTCGCTGTTTTCGCTGGGGAATGGAAAATACATCTGCTAATTTGCATAGTAAATTTGCGCGGTGCACCGTAACGTTTCGAGGACTTCGTCCGCGACGAAAGAGGGGAGGAGGGAAAGGGGGAGGACTGCGGGATGGACGGTTGTTTGCGAACCCGTATACTTCCTTGACCCCCCTGACGTCGCTTACTGTTCTAAAAGTATATTGAGAACAAAAAATCAGTATTCGCGAGTTAGTAGAGCGCGAAAGGAAATTTATCCCGCGCGCGCATGGACAATTTTTGAAATTCTTTTTCCACATAGCGGTAATAAACGAGAAAATCTTTAGGGAAATTTTGCGTTTATTTAATGTACCGGAAAATAATGTTACACAATTTAGTATGTTTAAAATTGTCCACTCAATTTTTGTCCGATATAATATCTTGTATTCTGTCGGTGTGATATACTAAATTTATTTAATACAGAAAAATTTATTTTTTTATGTCTTACATTTTAATTGCGAAGCTTTAAAAAAGCGACAATTTATTATTTAGTTATAACAAAGCTAGTTTTATTATCAAAGCTGATCTTGTAAAAATCTAGACATCCATTCATCCGTGGATTCATTCATTTAATTTCATCCATATCCAATTTTGATCGAAGTTATTTATATTTTTATTGCACTTCAATGCTTCATTCTGAGTTCTGAAAGTCTTATGTGACTTATTCATTTTCGTCATCAATAGAAAAACTTTGTTTAAACGACGGCTCGGTTTATCAGAGCGGACTGAAATATGTGATATCCCGCGAGAATTAAGGATCGTCGTTGCAATATGGCGCGTCGTTACGTTTGCTCCAGTTTGCTTGGCGCACGAAGAGAATGGGGAAAGTATTAGCTGCTGCAACGACTTGTGCTTTTCTCGAGGATTCTTTGCTATCTCTCAAATTATCGTCGACCGAGCCGGCATTGAACTAGCGCATCGAAGCACGAAGGCAACCAGACCCGCTACGGGTACTCGCCTCGTCGTCTGGGAGAGCCGCGCTGCCGCTTCCGTGTCATTTCGCGCCAGTAACCGCGAGCCGTCTATTATGAAACCGGAAGCGTCTGGTTACCGGCGTGGCGTGGCGTGGCATGGCATGGCGTAGCGACGTGTCATGGGTCCGCCCGTTGATTTTTCCTCGCTTCATCGGTGGCGCACGGCCTTCGCTTTGAAGCAGAAACGCGATCCCCTGACAATACGATTCGTATTTCGGAAAATCGACGCGATCATTAATATCCCAGACAGTCTGTAATTCTTCTCGCACCTAGCTCAAGTTTGATTTGCCAATTATTTCGATTTCTTCGATCATTAGATTGCGAGCTATTTATCTAAATTAATTTCTTTGATACGTATCAATAATATGTAACATGTCTTCTTTTCATCACATCTAATTTTGATCTGAGAAATAGCGAGCAAAAAAATTATTATTTATTTATATCTTTGAATTTGGAAATTCTAATTTCACGTAACATGAATAACGAGAGGAAAAAAAGGAATAAATAACGAGATTATATGAAGAACCCCATGTCTTTTATCTCTCGGTTTGCCACAAAATTTTCTCTCGCAGTTTATATTCCGCTATCTCTGTCTATCTTCATAGAAATTAGAACGACACGGATGACATTAATAGCTCCGATTTCATCACGCGAATATGAAACTGGCAGATATTTCTGATGTAACAAAGTTCTGCCAACCGGGTGCAATTTTGTTAAATAAAGGTGGAAAGTCTCGAATCTGTCAAGTACTAAATTAAGAAACTTTAGTTATGACAGGTAAGAACATGCCATTATACGCTGTTAATAGCGTATCAAAGAAGCTAGGTGTTAGGAGAAACTTAGCTCATTATTACATAGCTTTTCGCAGCTGACGATCATAATAAAGAATAAAAAGTAATAACAGACTTTTTTTTTTTTTTATTAAACGGTACAAAAAATATCTGTATATGTATATGCGTAAAAATAATAAATTTTAGCTTCTAATATTTTTGGATGAGATTTATTGTGAGTCATTCAGTTCGAGAAGATAAAATATGTCATTCAGTAAAAATAACCTATCTTTATATGAAATAATATAAAATTTCAGAAACCACGATGATAATCTATTAAGAGATGTGTTGCTTTAACCTTTTGTGAAATTTAACATATTATTTTTTCAAAATAATCGGTTTATTAAGATTTTAGAAAACTCGCTTTTCCATTAATTTCTCGATAAAATTTTATAAACTATCTTGTACATTGATATAATGGATTTTTTTCTCTTTGTTTCAGGTAAGCGAATAAAATCACTGAAAGAGAAAGTAACGATGCGGCGCACGAGTGGCATACAACAGGTCGCGGTAATGTCGTAATTAACGAGAAAGCTCTCGTAATAGCCAAATCGCGATAGTGTTGGATGGTCGACATAAGCAGGTATTTAAAAAAATAGATAAAACAGAGTTCGCTTACAAGCTTACAAGCTCCGGGCTTATAAGGCCGGAGTATTTCGCGTAACCCGCGCGGTGCGGGGCGGGCAGGAAAGTCGTTAACGACAGTTTAAGCACACCGTGGTATATAATGGATCGTGTACGCCTGTTCTATTTAACTATATCCGCGTAATACCGACGCGCCGCTAGTTGCTACATAACCGTTGCTATAAATACTAAAGACAGAAACAAATTTAAATTTTTTTTTTATTTTATCGTAAAATACACCCATGGTGTGGCATTTGGCGCGGCATTTGGGTGTACAATCGTTAATTTGATTCGCATAAGATTCTCTTAATTATGGAGACAGATCATAGAATTATTGTTTTCATTTAAGATAATAATGATAATAATAAATAGGATATATGTATATCAAATATTCATAATGTATGTATATCATCTTGTTAAGCATCAACATTGTATGAGAAATGCATTGCATGATCCATTGTATCCATTATGTGCCATGAATACGTTGTATCCCAAAATCAAATTTAACTATTAATAATGAGAGCGGACTATACATACGCAAACATTATAAAACAATAGAAAATTCCTAATAATCATGACAAATCGTAATGAATCATGCGAGAAAAGTTATACGTTATGAACGTATTACAAATTACGATATATTAATCCCTCGGAGTAAGAATTTTTAATATATACATCGAATTTTGTACGTATGGATGTGTTTTCAAGAGAAGGCGTGTAATTCAAATAAACTCTTTATTTTTCAATCCGAAGCTCAATCATCGCGAAATTTTTAATGCGGATTAAGAAGTTGCGACGCGCAGAGCGCGACTTGAGGCATCTTGTGAAATCTTTCGCCAAGAAAAAGTTGGACGCAAGACGCGCATCGAAGAGAAGTTATGGTCGCGGTAAATCTGGAACATCCCGTGTAGTTGTCGGTGCCGCGCCGCGCGGGTCGACTGGTATTTTGGTGATTACATTAATCTGAGTTCGAGATATTTATGACATAATATTTTACGGCCGAAAGCCCTGTTGCGCGTGCGGCGCGCCAATTTGTGTCCGTGCTTAACGCGCACCGCTTGGCATTCCATTATCTACATTGATCCTCGCTTTTCGTGTATTTTATATTTTATCGGCGTCCCCAGGGCGAAATGAATATCGCTAGGCACTAGATGACGTCGACCGTAAATTCACCGCCGTTTCATCGCGATCGAACGCAAACGCGTAGCATTTCATAATCCAGCAAGAATTTTCTTCGTTCGCGTTTAAATATCCTTTAATATAATGTTTCATTATATAATAAAGCTTCGTACATTGCAACACGATCATATACAGTTGTGTATTGCAACATAATATTTTTATATACCTATATATAACGTTAATATAATATATACCATATATAATAAAGAACTTAATTTTTACTGAACATTTTTATAAAAAAAAGCTGATATATTTCTCTATTAATACTGTTAGATAAAGGTTTCAATTTTATTCTCCATTATCGAGTATGCAATGCGTGCGTGTGTCTAGTTTATATAAAAAATATTACATGATTTGATTATTAAAGGATCATTTTACGGTTATTAAAATTTGTCGATACATTATCATTGTATTGAAATAGTATTAATTCTTGTGGGAGCTTATATATTTGACGATGCTGTTACGTGTCGGCTTTAACAAAGAAGAGATTTTCGTCGTTGAATAAACGTTCCAAACAATTTTTCGCCGAGGCACGTCCCGTTTTGACCGACAAGTGCGGTATGCACGAGGTTGTTACTGCTCTGCCAAAGTGGTTGCTGCTTTGTTTTATAATTTTTCCCAATTACGCACTACCGTCCGCTTTTGAAGTGCGCTCGACTGTTTGCCGGGTTTTAATGACTCGGCATGCATAATTAACTTCGTTATTTGTGCCACATTATTATAGAATAACGTGCTTCTCAACTCATCCTCATTAGTTTAAAAACCGAGATAAACATAAGTCGTGCGCTTGCCATCGCAAATAGTCCGCGTGAAAGATAGAAATTAGCTGCAATTAACATTTTACGATATTACTTTGTACGATGTTGCTTTTATTATTTAATTTTGATGAATGGAGAGTCAATATAGTCTCTCTTTCCCTCTCTTACATAGAAAATAATTTCTAGTAAAAATTGAAATCGCTTTGCGGCGACGTATGGTGCTCATTATCCCGAGGATCGTTAGATCGCATTATTTCTCGTTCACGACTCCGGCATGTCGTGGATCGGCCAAAGCAAACAAATAGTTTTCAATAAGAAAGTTTCCTTGTAAAGGGTCCAGGTGCAGGTGAACTTTTGCGGCGAGAGTTTAAGGCGCCGGGGGAATAAAACTTTTTCCCAGTTTTTAAAACAGTTCCGCGCTTTTCCAACATTTAAAGACTACATAGTTCAGGGCCCTCACCCTTTTTTTTTTCCGCGCTCCCCAACCTCCGGTTCTGCCTCCGCTCTAGGCGCATTCTGCTACCTATCTCGGGGCACAACCGGAGTCTTTTGCTCCGTTCGCTTTCGGGGTTATCTCCGCAGCAGCAACTTGAAACATTCCGCCGGCGAAATATCCCAGGAAATTAATATTCCGCGAAAAATCACGCGAACGATTTGCGGAAAAGCAATTTTGCGAAGCGGAGCAAAAGCGATGGAAAAGTTCTGCGTGCGTTCTAACGCGAAATCATGATTGGGCGAAATCAAAGTTGTGCAAAGATGCGGTTCTTCTTTCCACAGGTAAGAAAACACTTCGCGCGTTGCGGATGCTATTAAAGTGTTCGAATACCATCGAGCGGAATGAAATAATGACGAGATCGATATCTCTATTTATCTCTCTTTCTCTCTCTCTCTCTCTCTCTCTCTCTTTCTCTCTCTCTCTCGATCCCGACATTTCTGATATCCAATCGTGATATTCCGAGACCCCATCGCTCCTGAGAATTCTCGAGATACCAAAAGCGTTTCACTAGATTGAATAAAGATTAACTGGATTATACACGCGATATACGATAATTCGATGGAAGGCTTCGGTTGAGATAGAACCAAGACAGTATCGCTATCAAATGCCGTTTATAATCCTCGTAAAAAAAAAGGATAATTTTATCGAGCTGAAGTAGAAGATAAGATTTGCGAACTTTATTTGCATCGGTAATTTTATTCGCTGGAATGGAATTAAAATTTGATGCTCGAATCATACACATATAAATTTATAATGTGTGTGAATATCGGATTTCGATCAAGAATAAATCTTCGCGATGCACGCTTCGTAAATTCTTTCTCGCTTCTCTTTATTTTCGAGATGGCATAATATGCATTCATAGCAAAATTAATGCGAAATCGAGTGATAAGCAAATGGCTTATTTGCTCTGTCTTCTTCCCCTCTTTCTGCGAAAATATCTCCAGGTGTGTTTTTCAGAACTATCAAGATATTCCAGCGCCATCGAGTTGAATTAAATAATGACGGAATCGCATCGGGCGCTTTTCCGTGGCGGTACGTGTGGCCAATACTACGTGGTTACGGCGATCGTATCGTAATTTATCCAGTTCGAAAATTCTGCGGGATAGTGGTTTCGCTGGTACCGACATTCTAGTATATCTCTCCCATAATTTTCTCTTTGAGGGCGCATCGTTGCGTCAGTCGCTTCCGCCGGTGGAGACAGGATTAGGTATCCTGCGAGAGAGAAAGAAAAAAAAGAAGTCCTCCACGTCAGATATTTGCCAACCTTTATATACAAAATATAGATCTTTTCTGCTGAGTGTGGCATATATACATACATAAGATAATCAAATTTTTACTGCAAATACGAAAACTTTCGGCACATATCCCTAAAAAAAAAAAAAAAAAAAAAAAATCAAAAAACATAATAGCTGAAAGAGAATCATTTTTTAAATTTGATTAAAACTACTTTTTGTCGCCTGGCAGCTTATTAGCAAGTATGAAAATTTATTCAATATCAAAGCACTTAGTAGGGGAACATGTATTTTTGAATTAAATTAATTTAAATATCGAAACATATGTATGTATGTAGATCTTTAAAGAGTTTGCTTGCGCTGGAGGTTTTAGAATTTTACATTCTGAGATAAATCAGGCGTGAATGTGCTAAAGCGCGATTTACTCAGCGTTATGAATATTTTAGCAAATTATAACGAATATATGAGCGCGCAGCACTTAATGTGTCTGTTGTTTTTGTACTTACGATATCAAGAATAATTTATGCCGTTTTTGCTAAAAGATTCAAATTTCGGAGCAAAGTTTTCTACTGCGATATATATTTCAGCGTTACTATCTAGCGAATAACGTACAATATCGTGCCGTACGTTCGCGTGACGCTAAATAAACAAAATTATGCATCCAGATTCACGGTGCGTTCAGCATTGCTCCTATTACTTGTTGATATACGATTAATTGTCGTCCATACGTTATTCGCCTTTATTAAACAATTTTAATATCCTCGTAAACACGCGCCACGATATATCATCGGGTAATACTCTTATCGCGCGAGCTGCGAAGTAGGGAGAGAATTGGATAGAAGCGGAACATTTTTCACTTCCGGGATGATATACTATTCCCGGTGCAAGGATGGCTTCGTCCTTTTACGCCGGGGCATCGCCGAATCTCTTAAGGATCGCGGAACTCGATTTTCCCCAAAGTCCGTAAGTAATAAAAATCGTGTCGGATGACAGCTAATATTAGTGATGACATTCCGATGCATTTTTATTGCCGGTCATTTCGCGTGTTGGAGTTATATTACGTTTTATTTGTCAAGTTATGTGCGCGATATCAGCGATACTGATGTTTAAAAAAATATCGGAAGAAACTAAACATTTTAAATATATTGCAATGATATTCCAGCAATATCGAACACTTGAGGTATAACAAATGTCCTTTGAACGTAAAATTTCGTGCTTCTTTTATCGAATTAAAGAAAGATTTTTCTGATTTTATCAATATTGTGTAAATAAAGAAACGCTTTATATAATAGGACAATAAGTGTTTACCGATTTGCAATTAAACGTGTTATCGGTGTCATTAATCGATCTGCTAAATTGATCAATCTAACAGCCGTAGATCGTCAGCAACGCTAATTACGAAGCAATGAAGCATTTATTCGTTATTATACGCGCCCATTATCCCGGTCAACTTTAGCTCTCGCATTTCTGCAATTACGTGTGAGATAAACACTTGGCGAGTTAACTACAATCGAATTGAGGTATAACAAATGTCCTTTGAACGTAAAATTTCGTGCTTCTTTTATCGAATTAAAGAAAGATTTTTCTGATTTTATCAATATTGTGTAAATAAAGAAACGCTTTATATAATAGGACAATAAGTGTTTACCGATTTGCAATTAAACGTGTTATCGGTGTCATTAATCGATCTGCTAAATTGATCAATCTAACAGTAGCCGTAGGTCGTCAGCAACGCTAATTACGAAGCAATGAAGCATTTATTCATTATTATACGCGCCCATTATCTCGGTCAACTTTAGTTCTCGCATTTCTGCAATTACGTGTGAGATAAACACTTGGCGAGTTAACTACAATCGAATGCGAAGATACTATCGCACGCAATTGCAGCAGCCATGACATGGTAATTCTAGAGCACGAACGAGTTTGCGCCGCGAAATAAATGCATAATAAACGCCGTAATGACGCATGTCGCGTGGAAAACATTCTCGTCAGAATAATAAACGATTTTTCGATTCTTCATTACTCGCTCGAGCACGGCGAAAATACGCGTGGTAATTTGTTATATTGTGTGTGGATTATATATATTGTGTATATTTTTAATATATTCCTATTTTTGTATTGTATACTGACAAATTCCAAACTCTTTTATAAATAAGCTGTATAAAAACTCAGTGAATAATAGAATCTACAGGTAGCTCTTGGTTTTAGTGAATTTTATTCCGAAATTTGTACTAATAAGAATAAAATATGGGGTAATTGGAGAAAATTTCCGTTTACAAATGTATGAATGTACATGAAAAATCAGAAAAATTCCCCATAAGAAAATTAAAGTAAGAAATGAAGAAAGATACGAATAGGCTGTGCGTCCGTCGTAATGGAATTGAACACGTTACTCTGCTTGATAAAGTTTTTTTAATCTCAATTTTATTCAACTTTATAAAATTGTAACCATTAATTTAAAAAAAAAGGGAATCAAAAACAGCGTAGATTGTGTTTAGCTTTACCAAATGTTTTCAGCAACGCTTCCTACATTCTCCCGCCTCCTATTCATCGACTAATAGTTTAAACGGATTTCATCCTCGCAGTTCTATTCAAGCGCCGGGGGGATAATTCAAGACCGAGCGGATTAATGATAATCGATTGATCGGAATTACTGGCGGGTCGAGTAATTTTCGCAGGAGCGCCGCATATCCGTCCATCGATCGAGGCTCGTCTTCTTTTTACCGTCGGTATTCGGTACGATCGGGACATCCCGTGGCTCTCAGTCGTGTCAACCTTTCGAGGGCGCCCGCCCCATTGTCCTGCGGCTTTCAGCCTCGGAAATGAAGTAATGGAAACGCGGCTGGATCTCCCTTTCCTGCGCCGCACGACGTGCAATTTTAAAGAAAAATTTTTTTTTGGGGGGGGGGGGAAGAGACATTATTGTCTTTTCGAGAGGTTACCGGTCCTTAAAGAACTAACGATGGCTCCGACTGTCTGCTCGTCCAGTTCGCGCCATTCTTGCGCTATTTTTCACTTATTTTCTCTAGAACGCATCATCGGCCGCGACTGCAACGATCGTATTAGCAACGCCTTTTCTTCGTACGTTCCCTTCGACATGAGTTTATATCGTCAGCGCACTCGAATCCTCAGTCGCTTGACGGTGTCCCGCGCTCTATTCCCTCTTCCGGCATATCCAGCTTAAAAATACAATAAAATTGTTTCTCGCGACTCTACTCGATCTCGGGGCCCCGCGCGAAACTGAGGTAAAAGGCTTTCGGAGATTTCGAGTGGTAATTTATTTCCCGCCGCGAGGGTTCTCTCTAGAGTGTGTGGCGAGAGTCACGACAAAGGAAAACTATCTCCTCGAGTCTCGTCAATGTGTCGTTCTCGGTCCTCGACTTTTTCCTTCTCCTCGCTCAAACCTGCCGTTCTACTTGCTCCTTTCCTTTCACCGTTTCTCTTTCGCTTCTTTGCTCTCTACCGTCTGAAATCTTTCAGAGTTTTCCCGGGAACGTTTGTGTCGTCTGTTTCGCGACTTTGTCACCGCAGATTAGGATGAGAAATCAGTCGCCGGTGAAGTCCATTAAAAATCTCGCTTGGGAATTGTAATTTCTCGAGCAGTGATGCTCGCGTAGTAATTTCTGGTCTCCTCGTTGAGCTTAATGAATTTTAAAACTACTAATTGCTCATAAATTTAACTTTTTTTATGCTTCTTATTAAATCTACCAACCATTAGAAAGCTAAAAATTAAAAAATAAAAGTTTAATAATAATTATATAAAAAGATAATTTGGCGTTTTTTATATAATTCATGAAAGTTAAATTTTAAAAACGTTATGTAAAAAAACAACCTGCTTTTTAATTAATTAATTAAGTTGAATCGAATTTTACATACTAACCGAAATATCGTATGTATGTCTGCATTGTATAGTAAATTCATTACCTAACTATATGTTCCTAATGAAAAAATTTGCTGTAGTAATTAGATTTTTATTTCATTGGCTTACGCGCGTTATTTTCGATTTCCATTTGTGCATACGCCGGCGATTTATATAAAATGTCGTCAATGAAATAATATAAATTCCAACGACACATATGTGGTGGGATCAGCCCATTGTTGCGTTCATTAATTATTTCTATGTAGGACATATGTCGGCGGCGAGGCAAGCGATTTATTGGTACAGTGAACTAATTACTTTCTAGCGTACAATGGTAATTGTAACGCGCATTCCCGGTATATTAAGCGTCGCGCTCGCTCCATTGTACGGTCCGTAATGGATATTATGTCATACAGGAAATATCTCCGCTCTTCGTTCACAGAGCTACCGGCGAACGCTCCTTTCCCGGAGACGCGCTCAGGTGATTTCACTTCACCGTCTCGGAGAGAATCCGTTTTTAAGCCCCATTCTTTTTTTACAGCGATGCGAAAGCCCTTTAAATCCCATGTGCTTGTTCGACCGTTTTTTAAAAATCCCTTTCGTTTTCTTTAGCACACTGATATTTTCAGTGATTAACGCGGAGAAATTGAGAATTCCAAAATCTCTGCGCTTCACGTTGATAGTACCGCTTGCTAATATTACTATATTATATTATACTCTTTTGTACATATTTCACATCGTATTAATCACGCTAAGTCACATTGTCGTTTGTCACATTACGACGGTAATAACTCGCGTTACGCGTTTTGCTTCGTGCCTCTTAAAGCGACAGCCATGTTCGTCCGTGGCGTAAAAATCTGCCGGGAATCGTAAAACCGAGGTCGGCCAGGACAAAGCCTAATTTTCCACGTAGGTGCAAACGAGACGTTACGTAAGGATCCGTATGACGGTACACATAACAAATATATATCCGCTCGAATGTGCCTTCGAATGGAAGCCTTAACGGTGGCTGGACAGCGCTACTATGATCCTCTTCCTCGTCTAAGACCCTGTCAATCTCTCTCCGATCCGTCCTGCCCTCCTCGACGGTCGTGTATTTCACCGGCATGATCATAAAGATTCGTACACGCGAATACGAGTGCCAGAATTGACTCTGTAACGAGCGCTGTAATAACAAACGAGCTGCGACGTAAGTCAAACGAATGGGTCTTTTACGAGTTTCGTGGAGATAGTGTCGTAAGGAGGGAAAAACGGGGGAAGGGGGGGAGGGAGAATAGCCGAGTAGAAAACGACGACGAGGAGGAGAGGGCTGGATGTCACATATACACACACAAACATAGGCGAGCTATCGTGGCCCGGATATACGACGGTCGAACTATTAAAAAGATATTTCGTGTGAATTTTTCGTGCATGAGAAAGATTGGAAACTCGATAAGGTTGTCATTTCGTTATAGTATAAGTTGCTTATTGTAAATGTTATTCATTAGGCCTGTAAAATCTTGAAAAAAAATATTATTTTTAAAAATGTGTTTTTAAAAAATATTTTAAAGTTTATGGTATTGTGTTTGGAAACTGCTTATGATATGCATTAAGAAATTGCAATAATAACTTGTAATACAGCTATAAATATAAGCATTGATTATACCGCTATTAACTAAGAGCTATCAACTAAGAAATAAGTAATTGGCAGCCATGTTTCCTTTATAACTAATTTTTATTTTTAATTTTAAATTTGGTATAAAAACTTTAAATCTTTGTTCTCAAGCATAATCTTCTCTCTCTATGATTATTAATTATTTTATAATTAATATTCTATTTAAGAGCTGTTACACGAATAATTGATTGCCGCAAATTTCTAATATTAGTAAAAAATTCAATAATATATAGCGTTATGAAGAAGTTTTAAAAAAGGAACTTTTATTTTCGAAACAAACACACGAAATAACGAAAACTCCGGATTCATTAACTTCAAAACGTTATCGGAACTTATTGTCCACGTTTCACACACATGTGTCGCGACTCCTTAAAATCGAAGAATATCGCCTTTTCTCCTTCGCGTGACTAGCACAAACGTTTGGTCCAGCGAGAATTCACAGATAAACGGGACAATAGCGAGGCGCAATGGCCCGCAGCGTTTCGCAATATGATACCGCGTGCTCGGCATCAAAAAGGAAACGCGCGAACCCTTTTTTGATATCCGCTTATTTTTTGACCGCGTCGTTTTGTCACGCAGGCTTTTCCAGATTTTTAATTAAAAATGCGGAGCCAAGGGGGGATGGTGGGAGGGGAGGGTGAGAGGAGTTACATAGGGGAAAGCGCTCGAGAGCGGGATAAGCTTTGTGTATACGGATACATAAACCCGGCTTGGCTGCCGCACCGATATACACTTTGGCTCGCATGTTATTACGGGGGCGCGATTTTATGCGGCGCGTGTTAGTACGTTATTCGCGAATTAGGTCTGTTTCTCCGCGTTTCTTCGCGGCCGCCGTCGAATTTTCGGGATACGCCGCCGCGATAACGGGCCAAGTTACGGTAATCTAATCGTAACCGTCCCGTATCTTCGGGCGCGGATTTGGGCGCGCCGCGCGTTACGTGGTCGTTGAATTTTTATGCCGGCGATTTTACCATCATCCGGGGTTAGATATCTCTCGTTCCGGACGAACGAAAATAACGCGGTTAAAGCGCGACCGCAATATAACCGAACGCGCGATTGGAACGGATGATTCAGCGAAGCGAGCACACGAGAATGCGCTCGCTTTAAACGAGTAAATCGCGTTTGCAGAACATGTACAGAGTGCATGATATATTTCAGGAAGCTTGAGTTTTACTGAAACGACGGATGCGCGGTGAGGCCGAATCTGACTTTATTAAAAAATCTAGAAAAATCTCTTTGTATTAGTTGTCTAAACGATTCAGTTTCTTTCTGTCGTGCAGACGTGAAAAAAATATTTGACATAGGTTTCATGCGTCAGAAGCTTGAGCTACATTTTAAGGTACCGGATGCTTTTTCTTATTTAATTTACCAGATTCATTAGATTTATTATAATATAATTTTATAATTCTTTTTTTTTTTATATATATAAATATATTGCGTAAAATATGTAAGCCACACACATATCTGCCGACGTTAAGAATCATTATTGCACATGCATAATATTTGATTCTTCAATATATAATAAAGTGGTCACGGGCGAAATTTCATCGAATAGACAAAGAAATATGTAAAACGCAGAATGAAATTGATAGGGCGGAATATACGAGAGGGGGTGAGGTCGAAGCGATAAGAGCGCGAAAGGCAGGGTCACGTAAGGGCGTTATTAAAAACGTGCCAGTAGAGTGGTAGTTTTCAGGGGCAATATGCGGTTGTGCCGCGCCGCAAGCTACGGAACTTATTCGTTCTATCAGCACGCGGAGCCCTTTGGGCGATGGCGGCCAAGTTTCTCGGATAAAGCTCTTTCTCTTCGCTTCTCGATTTTCCGGTTTTTCGTAGGCTTCCTCCTTTCTCCCCCCC
>NW_021848490.1:2627524-2633891 GCF_003651465.1 Formica exsecta | reverse complement strand
CCTCTCTCTCTCTCCCTCTCGCCAGCCCTCCCTCCTCTCTTCACTCAATTTTTTCTCCCAGATCACGGCGAACCTATTTCTCTCACATCCACTCGAAATTTAAGTCGTTAAAATTACATTAGAGAAAAAACGCAGACTCCTTAAGTCCCTGTATGTAACGCCGTTCGGTAATTTAGGGCGGAGGTCTAAGAACGGGGGATTCTCTCTGCAGCCCCCGATCACGAATTACCGAAAGCCCCGGAGAATAATGAATGTTATTCCTCGCTTCTCTCTTCCTTCCTTCCTCTTTTGCGGCCGCTGGAAAGGGGTAAAGAGGTGGGACGGGCCATCTCGGAAGACCTCGGCTTTCCACTTGGAGACTCCTTCGCGCGCGAAGCAGCAGCAGCAGCCAGCCTTTCCCTCCTTCTCCCGTTTCCTCTAATTCCGACCCCTCGAACCACAACCCCCAATCTCCAGCCACCACTCGGTTATTACTGGTTGGTCTCACGGGAGGACGTTATTATCCGTGCGGCTCCTTCGCGATGAGTTTCTCTCTCGGAGGCTGATCGACGGCGCGAAAAACGCCGACGCGCCGCGCGTATCGGATTTCCTCGCTACGATCGCGTTATCTAATTATCCGCTTGTTATTTTCTTCCTCTCCGTCATTAACTCCTTCCGCTCGCTTGATTCGACTGATTCGTAAACGTTTAAAGAATGCAAAACTATTAACTTTTATCTCCCTTCGCATTATTCGCATCATTTTTTACGTTCTCTTATGTAAATCCCAGAGGCATCGAGGATAATGCGTATGCGGCATTCCCGACTTTACAGTACTATATTTTTGAAAATGGCCAGGGTAGACGGAAAAAAAAATGACGCGCACCTGCAACCATTCGTTGCGATAAATACGGGACGGGCGGCGGCGGCGGCGGCGCGGCTCCGCAACTGACATTTGTTATCGAATGACAAGCTTCTCCCCGTCGGCACATTTATCTTTCGGCGTAGCGTCGCGGTATGGAGTTCATTTGCCCGGTATACGTACCGAATATGTACTATTACCGTGAACAAATTAACTCGCTCTCCGCCGTCCACGCTTCCGCCCGGCGATTCGCGCGCGCGCGCACGTGGGAAAGAGACGCCTGGCCGGGTATTGCTTTGCGCGCGTTGATCGACGCGGGTATCAATCGTAAATCGGAACGAACGGACCATGTAGACCGTCCGGCGAGTGGACGAACCGATTACGTCAAAATGTCCTCTCCGAAATTTTGCCCGAGGCGGCCCATCGTACCGCGAGCTTATCGTGGTTTTAATTTTTTCGCGCGGTCATGTTCTTCCCAGATGCAATTTTATATTATATATATCATTGTTTGTAAGTTTATTAACATTGAGACATGAAAAGAATAGAATAAATTATCATAAGAAAGAAAACCCCAAAGTCATACAAATGTATGAAAGAGAGAAAGAAAAAATTAAAATTTATAGATATAATATTTTATGATATAAATAATTTTTGAAAAGAGGAGACTTTAAAAATGAAAAATCATATTGTATAAAAAACTTTATCACATCTTTCGAAAACTTAAAAATTAAATGTTCTCTGTCAAATTCTAATTCTACTAAAGGCAAATTTGTGAATTTTTACTCAAACGATCTAAAACACAAAATTATGAATATAAAGTCGATTTATGATACAGAATATATTTTCATGTTCGTGAACAATATTGTATCTACCTGCATATGTATATTAATGATTGGCAGTCTACGCAACCCGCGGCGAGCATTTTCGCCTATCACCGTGTCCCAGTTCGTTCTTCTCTTTATCGAGATCAGCCATGTCCCGATTCTCTCCATCGATAGAGCCATGATAAAGCAGATGATAAATCGAGGGGCGGGCAAACAAAAAGTCACATCAACGACTCGTCGAACGTTCTTCTCGTCTCGGCGCGGCGATCATTCGTTGGATAACGAACTATTCTCTGACGACACAATTTTTGAGCCAGTGTTACGCGCGTTCGCCGGTATCGAATTAAATCACCTCGTATTTTCTTCGCAACTATTCGTAATACGGTGCGAGCTTTAATAGATCGTGCTATACGCCTATTCTCCGTTGCCGGCCGGTATCGAATCGATCCGGGAATCGATGTAACGAAAAACGAGACGCGGAGCGGGTGCGAACAAAGGGCCGACGAGAGCAAACAAAATTACGCGGATGGCTCATCGTCCCCGATACCCCTCTTTCCCCTCCGTCGCGCTCGGTTGCAGTTACTGCACCCGTCCGTTCCGGAGTAACGAACTGATCGCAAATCGAAACGCGCGTCTCCGACAACCTCTACCCTCTCTATCCTCGCGCGCGAATTAACTTTATCCATCGGGTACACCGTCCTTCGTGAAAGTGCACGTCGGAACGTGAAATTATAGGCGAAGCGTGTCTGTCCGTGTCTCCCTATCGGTGAATCGCTTGGAAAGCGCAGCTTTCGTAAATTCGGTATGTATCTCTACCAAGAATCCAGGAAAGAAGGATCGCGATTAGACATTCCGCGTTTTACAAGTGTTTTAAGACTGAAGGGTTATCGCGTGAGATAATGCATGACTGTTATTAGCAGACTTAACGACTCTGCGCCACTTTACATCCTAAGCGATTAAAGAGTTAAGTTCGCGAGATGAATGTTAATCCTCGCCGCCATTCGCCGCTATCGATCGCAGATTAATCTTTTCGCGCGCGTCCGCTTTTTTCTATCTCTGGACAAATTATTACGCGACGCATTATGTCCGTGAAAAGGATGTTTCTTTGTATAGAGCGTATATCGAATTTGAATCTGGTGGGACGGGAGGGTGAGAATATCAACAGATGATGTTTTAATCGCGGCGCCCTTTATACGTCGAAAGAGCGGGTTAAGGGAAGAGCGAACGAATGGAGATAAAGAGAAACAGAGATCGAAGGATATCCGAGCGCGAACGCCCGAGAGGACGAAGAGAGGAGAATAAAGCGGGATGGAGACACCGCTGGACCATCGGATAGTAAATGATTGTCGATTAAAGTGTCCCTCCTGCGGCTAGGATCACGGCAGGACCAATGGCTCGATTGACGAATGGTTCGCGAAATCTGCATTCGTTGCAAAGTATTCGCTTGCCAATTTTGCCCGAGAATCGTACTCGGCCATTTGTTCGCTGCTCGTTCTATCGTGAACTACGTGAAAGAAATAAAAAAAAAAAAAAAGAAATAAACAGACGCGCACGTTGCTGCACCGTTTCGTTTGCCTATTTGGATCGTGACCTTTATCGACTTTATGCCACGGCGATCTATCGATAGGCACGCTCTCAGCAGCTATGAATGAAAAATATGGAAAAATTACCGAGAGCGCATCGAGCTCGGATGCAACACAGCCTTTTCGCGCTGCGCTCCCGATATCGATTCGATAAACCGCTAATTAACGAAATGAAAAGCGCGAGTGAATTCGGCTTTGGTCTATTCAATATCTTCAACGATATTCCGTTTCGAACAGACATCAAAAGATTGTACTGAAAATTATCTAAATTTTAACAAAAATTTGCAGATATTCGGATAAAAATTTTGTAGAATTTCAAGAACATCAAAAGTGACACTATAAAATAGATATTTATAAAAAAATATTACAATTATATAATACTAAAAGAATTAACTTTGTTACTGCTTGTATATTAACTATATATTAATCTTCTTGATAATGAAAAAGCTAATCTTATTTATTATTTTCCCTCGATACAGTTGATTGTATGAATATTATTGGGCGGATTTTTTGCAATCGCTAAAATTATAAAGTGACCGATGTTCACGGTCAACGATCGCGGACAACGGAAGATCAGAGAGATAAGTGTTTTATCGAATGAAAGACGACCGAGTTTTTCGAGGGCAGTCGAAGTATTTTCAGCACGACACGTCTCGGCGGCCAAATATTCGCGGCACGTTTCGAATCGTCCGAAGTATCCGAATCGTCCGAGCGCGACCTGAACCCGAGCGATTTCTTCGTGCGTACAGCGATCGTTTGATCGTGCGCGATTGGGAAGGAATTAAGAGAGCAGAGTCGAAGTCGAAGGTCGAGACCCTTCGCTTTGAGACTTGATTGTTTGACGAGAGAATACGTCGCGCCGACGAGTTGGGCGTTGCTTTGAATCGCTCTGGTAAATGATTTGACAGATTCGTACACTTCTTTTGCCTATACTCTATGTTACGACTATACGATTTGCTTTATTTTGAATCTCAGTTCGATTTGTTATGCGTTGAAAAGGCAGAAATATATGACAATTAATGTTTTGAATGGTATACTAATAAATGATATTGCGAATGAATACTAAAAATAAGATGGTAAATGTCAGAATAAAAAAGTCCGTATATGTGGCTTTTTATTTAAAATATTTTATCGCAATATTAATTAATATATAAATTGATATGTAAGTTTAGATATTGATTATTGAAAGTTGAAAGCTTTTTTAAATTATGCTCTTTCTATCCTCTTTTTGTATTAAAAAAATTAATTAAGAGCTTTTGAGACTGACATATATGTACATTAAAGACGACGTATTATATATTAAAGGCATAAAATTAGCGCTGTGCAGTAATTTTTTCTACGAGAAATTAGTGTTTTGTGTCAGAAACAAAAATTGCTCTATTAAATTTTCTACAGTATATCTTGCGTTGAGAAAAAATTAGTCTAATAACGGTCAGGTCCATAAGAATTTCCTTCATATTGAAATTCTCACTCTTGTATTTCCGTTTCTATTTCTATTTTTGCGCGAATAATAAAAAAGCGAGTAGTTATATTTTAATATTAAATATTTATATAATAATTTATCTTAACTCGTTAACTTCGAGGCAATAAATCTATGAGATATTATATTTATAATATTTTTATTAACTTAAAATTGCTCAATTTTCTTTTAATATATCTAATAATAGTTATATTAATGATAATTTAACACACTCACCGGTACGATGTTGCAACAGCGGAATTGTAGTACACAATGTTGATCTGTACAATATCAGGCTTCCTGCTTCTCTTTTTTTCATCCTTGATAGCACTTATTGTTAGATGACATTCACTCGCGAAAACGCGGTTAATTACGATTGCGTGCGCACTATCAATAGAATACGACGTAGCACTTTGCATGACACTTCCGACACTGACGCACACGACGTGAATTTTTTCACATGTTATTTACCCCGCGGCAAATTATATTGTAAAATGGAATAATCGGTATTACAAAATTTAAAAAAATAATAATAAATAAATAGTGAGTTTTTTTTTAAGCTAATGCTCCTATATAATTTTTAATCCTTTACTAATGTTTTATAATTTGACTCATCCCTTTGTGAACGGTGCAAAACCCATATTAAAATAGACCGGGTTCTTTGTAACGAAACAATTAAGCTGCGCGAACATGGCCGATTTCATTAAGCGACCGTTGTAAGACGGAAATGAAGGTTTCTTTTTCCAAGGACGATATAAAACGAGACTTTTCACCGTTGAATTATCCGCGTGCTCCTGAAAAATTAACTTAAGATCTTACCATCGTGCGCGCCATGGGCGGCACCTCGGCGAAGCAAATGAGAACGGTGCAACGTTACAATGGCGAGAAAGGGGGTCGGAAGGAGGGGTCAATTTACATTTAATCTACAAACATTCTTACGCTTCTTGTCTCGTTACTTTCTATTAAAGTGGAAACTACTGGGCACTCTGGAATGATACTCTTGTTCGCCGTGTGTATGCGACGATCGATACCGTGGCGCGATAGTATCTCGATTGCTGTCCGGAAAAAAAAAGAGAGAGGGAAAAAACGAAGGGAAAATTCAGAAGAACGGAACCGGAAAAAGAAACGAGCGCGGATACGTTCGTACTTACTTTGCGAAATTCCGCGATGGATTTTCTGCGGCTAATACCCGGTGTTCATGCTCGCCAAGCATGAGTCGTGGTGTACGGGCCGACGATCTCGTCGGAGAGACGAGAGATCGGAACGGCTATTCAGGTCTCGGAGATTTCCAATCAGGAGTATTAAAGCTCGCTCTGCCTATCTCCCGCGTTCGCCTCGAACCGTCCATCGCGGCGTCGCGTACACCGCGATATTCATTACCAAATATTTGAGTTTAAAATAGGGAACGTACATATCATCCTCTCCGCATCGCGTCCCATCTGCCGATTTCATAATATGCGTAAAATGGAATAATCGGATAAAAATGGTTTCGTTAAGTACTCCTGGTACTTGTTGCGATCATATTTGGAGGAATAATGCGTACGAACTTGCGTTTACGACGTACTTGCTCGAGTCACCGCCCGGCAATATTAATATTTATATAATATTAATGTTAATATTATATTATAATATTTAACATACTAGATAATTTTGTAACAATATA